>NW_018164957.1:169741-175007 GCF_001263595.1 Phalaenopsis equestris
AAAAATACAAACATAAGTACATCAATCTCATTCTAAATATCAAAATCCCAAATTATTTCATCGTCGCCTTGATCAGCAGCTGGATCGGGATGATACTGAGTATATCAGGGGCATTCAGGAAATGTAACATCAGGCTCTCCTCTGTAGTGTCTGGCCTGAGCATCATAATAGGCTATTTCAAAATCAAAATGCCTCTGCAGGTACTCACTATCATAATCATGTCGGCATTCTAAACCTCCAATCCTTACATTTATCAAATCTATGCTCTTCCGCTGCAAGGTCAACTCATTCATCAAATCTGCTATGGTAGGGGAGCTAGAAGGAGGAGGAGGGTCATAACTTGTTGAGGGAACGTCTCTACTTGTAGAAGGTTCCTGACTCCTACTTCCAGTTCTCCATTTCTCATGGGATACATAAGTTTTCAAATTTGATTTACTAATGGGTTTCATAGGATGAACCCACTCTTCCTCAGAAAGTTTCACTCTAGAAAGTTTGCAAAGTGTATAAATAAGTCCAGGATGTCCTAGACCTCCACTAGTCTCACTCTTTGTCGTAGTCAATATATTCAAGAAAATAATCTTCCCCACATTTATAGTTTTATTATTCTGAATACAGAAATTTAGAATAGCTCTATCTCTAGTTACCTCACTATGGTGGTAAGTCGGCAACAGAGTAGAGGAAATGAAATAGTGTCACGCCTTAGAGATGACATTTAACATGGAAGCAGAAAAGTTTACCCGTTCTCGCTGCTTTATCTTCCATGTTCCTTTCCTATCAGTGAAAAAGTTAATCACATCATTGAGGGGTTCTTCCATCGTACTAAACCATTCATAGTGGCAGATGTAAGAATCTAGGACTTCATAAAAAGTGTTAATGCGGGCGGCGGTAAATTCTACAGGAAGTCTACGCACTTGCACGATTCCATCTTCAGAATAAATCACATTGGCGTAGAACACCTTCACCACATTTACATCGGCTTTATTGGTGGTGTAACAAAAGTTTTCCCACCTTCGCTCGGCAATAAAATTTCAATTTCTCCTCCCGGACTCTTGAAAACTCGATCTTGAATACACTTTTTTCCTTGAAGTATCGAAGTGAATCGAGTTTGAGCCATCACATTGACGAAGCGTGAAGCGTCGAACTCAACTCTTCTCTTTGACATGGAGCCATTTTTAATCTAATCAAATCAAAGAAAATTTCCAAAAATTATTTCTAATATGTAAATAATGGCTTCCAATGGTAATTCAAAGAGTTCAACATTAAGATCCATGAATTTCTTCCAAGATTTTCTTCACATTTTCAAATTTTTGGATTTCCTCAATGTGGAAGAAATATATGGTGAAAATCAAATATATTTAGCTTGGAGTGAAGCTCTTACCTAAAGAAGATCAAATTCGGTATCAAAATGTCTTAAAATCGTCTCCCAATCCAAGATCTATCAAGCCCTAATTCGAAATCTATCAAGCCCTAATTCGATCTATCAAGCCCTAATTCGAAAATGGCATTTTTATGAGGAAGGGGATGATGAATAGTGGCAGTTGACCGGTCAAAATTACGTTAAAAATGTATTTTTTCGATCCCACTGATGGCGGGGTCGATGGTACCGTCGGCGCGCTCTATTGTATTTTTAACACAAGTCTCGGGAAATTCCTGCCATCGGCGGTGTCGAGACCGCCGTTGGCGGGCTCTATTGATTTTGTCCAAATTTTATATTTTTGTGATTTGGATCAATTCTTAGCCTAAACGACATCCATTTAATCTTTATAAACATTATTTTAAATAGTTAAATGATATACTTAACACATACAAACTTTCACAAAACAAAACATCACATTTATATATAAATTCCAAGAGATACAAATAATGTTTCATCACACACCTAAATTAGGTATTTTCTCAAACTCAATACATTAATTCAACGTCGCAATCCAAGCCACAACACTCAAAACGTTGAAAACAAAACATCCTATGCTTAGTCTCAACTATACAGAGACCTTTAAGCATAATTCTAAAATAAAGCAAATATAATGTTCAAATATAAACACACAAACATAAATGTAACATATGAGAACTACTACTCGTCAGATTCTGTGTTCGTTTCACCTTTGAGATCACCAATTGATTGCACATGGACGAAGAGGTTGTAGAAGGGTCAGAATGGAAATTCTTCAGTTGAATCTTCCTCAATTAACTTTATCCTTCTCATCAGTTGTATCAAGCTATCTTCTAAATGTCCCGAATGATCGAAATGTTCTTTAATCCTCCAATCTAAATGATCGAAGAAATCATAGATATTGTTAATTGTATTCATCACATTTTGTACTTCACATTTTGTACTTCACATTTTGTACTTCCTTTTCTAATTTCTTGATTCGGCAAAGGATCACCAAAGACTTATCAGGGACTAAGGGTTGTACTGGTAGAGAATTCTGAGAAGATTGATAAACTATGTAGTGCCACGCTTTAGAGGTGGCATTTAACATTGAAGCAGAAAAATTTACCCGTTCTCATTGCTTAATCTGCCACAGTTTTCATAGGATACTTGGGACTGGCTGCAAAGTGAGAAAATTGTTGAAGGGTGTCCAAGCCCATAAGTTGATCCGTGAATGATCAGGCCTAAGACTGACTTCACAATTATAGATCCAGTATTGATCAGCAGTCCCCTTTGGATGCAGTAATTCAAAATGGCACTTTCTTTAGAAACCTTACCAACCTTCATTTTCGGTAACAGTTTCGCAGAAATAAAAAATCCTCCTCAATTAATTTCATCCTCTTCATCAGTTTTATCAAGCTATCTTCCAAACGTCCTGAATGATCGAAATGTTCTTTAATCCTCCAGTCTAAATGATCGAAGAAATCAGAGATATTATTAATTTTAATATTATTAATTGTATTCATCACATTTTGTACCTCCTTTTCCAATTTCTTGATTCGACGCAGGATCACCAAAGACTTATCAGGGACTAAGGGTTGTACTGGAAGAGAATTCCGAGAAGATTCATCAACTATCATAGCCATGTCATTTTCATCTTGAAATTATGGGAATCTTTCAGTTGGATCCAAAGGTTTCCAAGGTATCAGTGCTTTTTCACAATTTTCATAGGATACTTGGAACTGGCTGCAAAGTGAGAAAATTGTTGAAGGGTGTCCAAGCCCATAAGTTCATCCGTGAACGATCAGGCCTAAGACTAACTTCACAATTATAGATCCAATCTCGATCGGCAGTCCCCTTTGGATGCAGTAATTCAAAATGGCACTTTCTTTAGAAACTTTACCAACCTCCATTGTCGGTAACAGTTTCGCAAGAATGAGAAAGTGTCAGTGTTTAGAGATTCAATAGTGTTGAAGAAAAACTAACATACCCGTACTCTCCCATTTCCCAATCATCTGTTTCGTCCGTTAAATACTGGTAAATTTCATTCATCTGGTCTCTCGTTGGGACGAAATTGGAATAGTGGCAGACAGGAACATTCTCTATCATATATAACTCGTTGATTCTTGAAGGAGTGAAAGTAATCCATTTCCCTCGCACATAAACAACTCCTTGGTTAATTCCATGTAAATTTGCATAAAATTCCTTTACCACAGGAACTACCACGGCGGCAGTAGTGAAGCACAGCACTTCCCATCTTCGCCGTACTATCATTTCTTCAATATCCATAGTGGGATTATTCAATTCGCGATTCTCAAATCCTCGTTCCTATATTAATCTTTTCTTCGTCAGCAACTTGTTGAATATTCGCTGTGCTTCCGCAGTAATAAACTTTCGTCGATTGAAAACTCGCATTCTGGGATTATCAGGGGAATTGGATGCCATAGGAATGAAACTAGTAGAGTTTGACTTCATTTTTTGAGGGAAAAGCCATAGGAATGAAATTGACAGAGTTTTTCTTCATTTTTGGGGAGAAAATATGAACTAGAGTTTGAATTTTGAGTTTAAAAAGATTATTCCCGCCCAAAAACCTGTAAAAAATCGCTCATCGGACACAAAAAACCGCCTCTTACCAGTCTCGCCGTCGACGGCGTCGAGGGCGCCGTCGACGCACTTCTGTATTAATTTTTGCCTGACTCTTGGGAAAATTCTGCCGACGGCGCCGTCGAGGGCGCCGTCGGTGCCCAAAGCAAAATTTTCACAGTTTTTCTCTGGTCCGAAAGCGTCGCAATTTTTCTTTATGGATCCAATTTTTAAGATATTTGAAGGGTAAATAAGAGTAGTAGAGCTTAATACTACTATAAACTAGCGATAAATTTAAATAAAAATAATAAAGATAGATATAAAGATAGATATAGTAATAAAGATAGATATAAATATGGGTTGCCTCCCATAAAGCGCTTGGTTTAACGTCTTAAAACCTCTTTAAAATTTAGTCTTTTACCCTCATAATATGATTTTAATCTATGCCCATTACTTTAAATCTATTTCCCATTTTCTGATCTTCAATTTCAATAGTTTCGTAAGTGTAAACTTGAGTCACAGTAAACGGCCCTAACCAACGAGACTTCACTTTCCCAGGGAATAACTTCAACCCTGTATTGTTAAGCAAAACTTCATGTCCTGGTTCAAAGTTCTTTTGGTATAAATTCTGTCGTTATCATAAGATTCATTTCTTAATTCTTCCAATTCATTTAATTGTAACAATCTCTTCTTACCAGCATCTTTCAAATTATAATTGAATTCTTTAATCGCCCAATATGCTTTATGCTCTAATTCTACTAGTAAGTGACAAGTCTTTCTAAAAATCAGTCTGTAAGGATTCATTCCAATAGGAGTTTTATAAGCAGTCCTGTAAGTCCATAATGCAGTATCCAGTCTAGTGGACCAACCTATTCTACTAGGGTTTACAGTCTTTTCAAGTATTTGTTTAATCTCTCTATTTGAAACTTCAGCTAATCCACTGGTTTGACGGTGATAAGTAGTAGAGATTCTATGAATAATATTAAATTTTTCTACCAATCTCTGAATATATTTATTTTGTAATATTTTTTTTGTAAATCAACAATTACAAGAATTTGATGATGCTACTAGAAGATTTAAATTCCAGCAACGATGCCAAAAACTTAACTACGATTAAATATATATATATGTTTGATTTAATAAATATGTATAGATATAATATTCAATAATGTTAAAGTCAAATTTTTCAGCGTAAGTATACGTATCGCTCAAGTAATATAGGACTCTAATGGAGTCCTAGATATCGATCCCACAGGAAGAAATAGAATACTACGGACTAAGATTTAATAAAAAGTAATACTTCAACTACAA
>NW_018164957.1:175053-175395 GCF_001263595.1 Phalaenopsis equestris
TTTAATAACTCTTAAATAACTAATTCTACTAATAAAATTTCTAATGTGAAATTCAATATATAAGAAAACATCCTTCTCCTTGTGAAGAAATTAAAGTGAATGGATAAAGTGAATCAGTTCAAATTGGATTGTGCCAAATAGGAGCATACTTATTCTTTACCCTTTGGTCCAGGCATAAAGAACATTGACTAATCCTATGCTTGATTACTAAATCTGCGGCTAGGCTGGGAGGATACCAGCACTCACTTCGGAGCTCCCACATTCCCCTTACCTAAGGGCTAAAATCTACACTTCAGCACCCAAACGATAGGACCAAATTGAGGATTTTAGTCTGTCACTCTA
>NW_018164957.1:175624-187373 GCF_001263595.1 Phalaenopsis equestris
TCGAAGTGAAAAGATCATCACAATTTCTTAAACATTTTCATGGCTTCACCAATTCAAATCACCATTTCACAAATCTCGAGATAAGGAGAAAGACAGAGAAAACTACTAAGAACTAATAGGGAAAGCACAACACAACTTGAAATTCATATATAAAATCAAAGTCATACAAACTATAACAAGTAAATAACTTATCACTAAATTTCTCCCCAAGAACACTCCTTGAAGTTCCTCTGAATCTCTTCTTTTCTTTACAGCACACAGAATTCCTCTTCTAAGTAGAAAGGAGGAAGAAATCTCTCACTTTCCCTCCACTCTTACAATTTCTCGAACAATTTCTCATAGTTATACGCTCTAGCAAGCTTTCTACGCATAATGGATCCTTTCTAACCTCTAGGACTCCAAAAGTCTCTTCATTTTCGGCCAAAAATGTTCTCTTTAAATATGTGGATGAGTTTTCCAAAGAGTTGCTTACGCACCCCTCCAAAATCTGGCTTTATCCATTGTACATGTCACATAACCGTCGATCCCGCCGTCAGCGGCCACGATATTGTACATGTCACTTAACCGTCGATCTTGCCGTTGGCGGCCTCGATGGCGCCGTCTGCGGTCTTCTGTAGAATTTGTCCTATGGCCTTGGGAAAAGCTCGTCGTCGGCGGCCTCGATGGCGTCGTCGGCGCCCTAGTGCAATTCTCCACATTTTGGTCCTTTTTGCTCCAAATTTGCTCCTTTTTGCATCTTTTTGCTCCATTGACCCTAATTCATCATGCCTGCAACAAAACATCAAAATATATTTCTTTAAAGTGCAATATCATTAAAAACAGTATAAAATAGGTATGAAAATCTCAACATATTTTCCTTTGGTCAGTAAGTGTGACATTGTAATTATTGTTTATTTTATACACATCTTTATCAAATCTATAACTGTTGTCAAGTTTTTAGTGTCGTTGCCAGGGATTTAAATCTTCTAGCAGCAATATCAAATTCTTGTAATTTTAAGCATATATAAAGTCTTTTTCACCCAACCACTCATCTACCCTAATTTCCCTTACCGAAGCTCAATTTCAGAGCTCAAAACCTTGTCGAAAATATGACAGTCTCCACCACAGCTCTATAGTGCACCAAATTCAAATTAAACTCACCCACACCAACATCATAGTGAACTAAGATAAAGCTCCATCAAATCCCCCTCATACAGATCCTCTAAGATAGCTCAAGACCAACACTCAAATTTAGCCTTGATCAAATTTAGGTCTATAACCTTTCACCAAGACCAGAGGCTCAATCCTTAGCCTCCATGGACCTCTATGAACATGCCAAGCACCTCTGATTGAAGCTTCCCTTCTTAGAGTAAAAAAATTAGAACTTCACCTCTTCCCGAGCCTATTTTGATTCTCCATTTAATTAAAGCTAATTTAATGACAAGATTATCGCATCGATGTGTTTGCCATACTTAGATGAGAATTTCGAAACAAACCACACTTAATTTAGTTGAGAAATGAGTGAGATCTCAAGCTTTGAAAATGGATGGTTCTCGGGCTAAGGCATTGAGGATGATGACCACGTTCAGTTGGATCGCATGTGTATTGCACGGACAGCTCTGATTGCATCAGATGGAGAGACAAAATGAAAAGGTGAGATACGGGGCATGCCAAGCTGGAAAGCACAGCGAATGGGAGTGCGCCGCATCGCCATTCAGAGCTGCCTAGGATGAGGTGACGCGCGCGTTTAAATAGAAAAAATCAGGATTTAAATGAATCTAATAGAAAATAGTGGTGTCGGAACGAGGGAACTGTAGGATCCGAACCGGTGTAGCTCTAATCAACCTTAACATCCCCCATAACATTTTAAGAACCACAACCATAGGGTCACCTGATTTGACATCATGACTTGACACCCTAGAAAACAAAAACTCGTCATGGCAGGAGCTTGGAGCTAACATGGTGGGCAACACGGCCATCTTAAACAGAAAAATATGACTTCACCAGCTAAACCAATTCCTTCCTTAAGAACTAAAAAACAAAGCCATATGACTTTGAGGTTGTCTGCTTATGCAACGTAAATCCTCAACTTATCTTTTGGCCTTTGTATAGCTCTGATGTAAATTCTAAGCCCTAACTCGTTTAGGATTCTGGGGTTGTTGTTCGTTACTACCTAGATCCTAACATCTTCCAAGCTATTTATGTGATCATTTCACACAAATTTAAGTACTAAACAAATAAAATTGGCATGATGAAACATTTAAATAATTTCTCCTCTAAACTGAAGTCAAACAATAAGATAGACTGGGTAGTCACTGAAGTTCTCCTTCGGATCTATGACATCTCCTAGTTCTCCCTCCTTTTGGACTCTACAATAAAATGCTCCAAATTTGAGTCATTCCCATTTCACACCTCTTTGTTCGATTTCCTCTTTGTCCGATCTCATTGAAAAAGTCATATCCTTTGACCTCTTTGAAGATAATTTTTCCTAATTTTTTTATCGAGAGTTTTCTTAAGTGACTTTGGTCATTTAAGATGTAATTAACTATAGAGGCTTTTCTTAATAGGAAGCTTTTCCGAAACCAGCTTCATATAAACACTATTTAATTCTTCATATTAAATAGGAGAAATTGTCGGCAAATAAAATAGTTTCGCAGACCAAACGAATATCATTAATTTCTTAGTTTATTTGATCGAGCCTCATCCTCAAGAGTTGTGTTTATCGTTTGGGATAGATACAGGGTTTGAGGTATATTGCTCTTTCATTTAAACTATGAAATATATGTGGTCAGTTTGATTTCATCTTTTTTTCTAAACTATATATACATATGTAAATTAAATGTCCTTCCAAAGCGGACAGCAGGATTTCATTTCTGGTGACCGACATCTTCTTACGGGAAACTCCTCAACCAAGATAACACTGAAAGCTTATGGCGACTCTGCTAGGGAGGAGCTTTTCTCTCCATTTAAATAAGGAAATATTATCTTCACACATTGTTAATGTGTCCATATCCCTTATAGACTAGATTCCCATTCTTCTATTGACATACTACCCATTTCTGTCTTAAGAAAGTACAATCAAATCTTTAGACTTCAGGACTATCTGTTCAATCACCTTTGAGTAGAGAGGTTTAGGAGGCCATTAAGGACTCTTTAAATCTTCATGTGGGGTCAGACCCCCAATAGGTGTGTTGGTGGACAAGTTCTACCTGGGCATTGTGTGTTGATAAATGGGTCTCGCACTGGGTCCTAAGCAATTCACATCTCCCTTTCAACTTTGACTTGCTACTTTGCTAATTAAATCAGAATTGTCGTGATGCATACACTTTAAAATTTCCTTGTGTTAATTAAATGTTTCTACTTTTAAATTACTTTTACTAATTTTTTTTTTAAAATTCCCACAAACTAAGATTTACCCGATCTACAGATCAACCTCTGTTAATTATCAGTTCTTGCACTAAGATTACAAGGTTTTGACCATATAGCTAACCCCAAAGCTTTTTTTTTTAAAGCTACTGTAATGAACTACCCAATGCTGATTTTTTCTTGCAACCTGCCGACAAGCCATGAAGCGCGCAATGTTGCTTCTACCATTAAGTTTGAAACCAAATTTGAAGAACTCAAGGTTATCCTCGGGAAGTCCCCGTTCGTCATAATGAAAGTCACCACTCTAGAGATTTAGGAGTCGTCTGCTAAATTCAACCTGAACTGTCTTTATTTCAGGACTTCCCTTCTTATAAGAAGGCCAAGACTACT
Source organism: Phalaenopsis equestris (assembly GCF_001263595.1). Lineage (NCBI taxonomy): Eukaryota > Viridiplantae > Streptophyta > Magnoliopsida > Asparagales > Orchidaceae > Phalaenopsis > Phalaenopsis equestris. Next base: position 179,360 of record NW_018164957.1, read on the forward strand.
GTTGCCACTATGACACCTACCAAGCCTACTGTCCCCGCATGTTCCCGCTGCTGCTAAGAGGAAAGAAGTAATGATCATTGAAGATCCAACTGAGGGATTAGTTGTCCCACCATCAGTATTAAAAATCAGATCAAGATCAAGAACTGCACAACTAACCATAACTCAAAGGAGAAACCGTAGCAGAAGGATTCGGAGGGCCATTAAAGCCCAGGCTCTGACATCAACTTTATATATGCTTAAAAATAAAAGAATTTGATACTGCTAATAGATGATTTAAAGCCCCAGCAACGATGCCAAAAACTTGATAGCGGTTATAGATTTGATAAAGATGTGTATAAAATATTCAATATTTGTAAAGTCACACTTATCAACGCAAGAATACATTTCGCTCAAGTAATACAAGGCTCTAATGGAGTCCTGGATATCGATCCCACAGGGAGTAATATTAGAGGCTACAAAATAAGATTTTAAAAAATCAATACTTAATCACAACAATATAGTTCAAATTGCATATTTGTCACTAACTGACGACTTTATATATGCTTAAAATATAAGATAAATATGGACGTAATAAATATTCAATAATTGTAAAGTCACACTTATCAACGCAAGTATACGTATCGCTCAAGTAATATAGGGCTCTAATGGAGTCCTAGATATCGATCCCACAGGGAGTAGTTTAGAGTTACGAACTAAGATTTTAGAAAAAACAATACTTTAATCACAACAAAGAAGTTCAATTTGCTTATCTGTCACTAATAGACAATTGAAATAAATAGGTCATTTTAATAACTATTAAATAACTAATGATATTAAAGAGGGTTTAATTGTGATATTCAATTTATAAGAAAGCATCCTTCTCTTAGTCAAGAAATTACAGTGAATGGCTAAAATGAATTAGTTCAATTTATATTGTGTCAAATAGGAGCAAACTAATTCTTTACCTTTTGGTCCGGGCATAAAGAACATTGACTAATCCTACACTTGTTTATTGAATCTACTGCTAAGTTGGGAGGATACCGGCTCTCACTTCGGAGCTTCCACGTTCCCCTCACCTGAGGGCTAACATCTACACTTCAGCACCCAAATGATAGGAATGAATTGAGGATTTTAGTCTATCACTCTAAAAATTCTATGCCCGATAATATTATTTCCCGATTTATTTGCAGCCAACTTCCAAAGACTTTAACCTCCATGAATCTTGGATGTAATCTTCACTTTAGTTGTAAAACTCAACATATTTTAACAAATATTTTAACAAATAAAGTGGCCAGATTGAAAGTAAATTAAGATCGAAGTGAAAAGATCACCACAATTTCTTAAATTTTTTCATGGCTTCACCATTTCACAAATCTCAAGACAAGGAGAAAGACAGAGAAAACTGCTCAGATCTCATGTGAAAAACAACAAAATTTGGAATTCATATATAAAATCAAAGTCATACAAACTACAACAAGTAAATAACTTATCTTTAGTTTCTCCCCAAGATTACTCCTCGAGGTTCCTCTAAATCTCTTCCTTTCCTTATAGCACACAGAATTCCTCTTTGAAGTAGCAATGAGGAAGAAATCTCTCACTTTTCCTCCACTCTTACAATCTGTCAAACAATTCCTCACAATATTAGAACCTTTCTAATCTCTAGAAACTCTCTCTAGCACTTCCTTTTCTCCCTAGATTCTTTCCCTCCTTCTCCAGGCTCTCCAATTTTTTGCCAAAATAGTCTTTTAAAGTTGTGGATGTGCTTTCCCAAGAGTTGCCTAAGCATCCCTTCAAAATTTGGCATTATCCAAAGCTTAAGTAGGCATAACCGTCGATCTCACTGTCGGTGGCCTCGAGGGCGTCGTCGGCGGACTTCTGGAAATTTTGTCCTGTAGCCTCGGGAAAAACTCGTTGTTGGTGGCCTAGTTCAAATCTGTACATTTTGGTCCTTTTTGCTCCAAATTCTCTCCTTTTTGCATCTTTTTGCTCCAATAACCATATTCATCGATTCCTGCAACAAAACATCAAAAATACATTTCTTTAAAGCGCAATATCATCAAAAACAGTATAAAATATGTATGAAAATCTTAACATATTTTCTTAAAATCTCAAAATAGGTATGAAAATCTCAACATATTATCCTTTGGTCAAAATCCCCCAAACTTAACTATTACTTGTCCTCAAGTAATTTTAGTACTATATAAAAGTTATGACCTACTGCAGTAAAGTTCTAATTCAGAAATACTATAAGTTTGACTTAAATAAATATCATAGTGAGATTTTAAAAAAGAATTCAAGTAATTCAATTAATTATGCTGTCACAAGATTATCTAGTCATCAAGTTTAAGAGTTCTAGTCTTCTATTTATTTCAAGAATGACTATATGTTGCAATATTAAGTCACTTAGAATATCCAAAAGATAAGAACTTCATGAGATCTCTACTAGAAAGACCTGTTCCATAAATATAAGTTCAGGAATGTATTTAAGTTTTCCCTTTAGGTAGGTCCAGTGAAGCCAATTTTTTATTAGACATATCCTCAAGCTTCTCCTCACTTTCATAATTTTTTTCTTTCTTTTCTCTTTTTCATTTGGATTGCTTTCAATCCTATATATTTTTGTTTTCATTTCTGGGATTGTTTTCAATCCTTTCTTTTTCCTTTTTCAAGTGAGGATTACTATATCTGGAATAGTTTTTACATCATTGAGCCCCAATCTTTTCTTCTCAAATGAATTTCCAGATTCTTAATACTTCAAAACATAGTTTCCTTTACTTTAAATAGTCAACTATAATCTTATTCTTTTATACTAAATATCTTAAGTTAAAAAATTAATTTTTATTACCAAAAATATTTCTTTAAAACTACAATAATATTTAAATAGTTACAAAAATATAGTTGCCTCAAATAAATTCACTACATGAAATCATATAAATAATTTTTGAAAATATTGAAATAGAGGACATTTAATAGTTAATCATTTTCTTCCCTCCCCCAAACTAAAATTTTTAAATATGAAATAATTCAGGTGGAAAGAAAAACTAAAAATATAAATCATACCTCAGTATTGTAGGCAATTTCATCATTCTAAAATTTTTGCAGGCCTTCTCAAATTTTTACTTTACCTGGTCTGTAATATTAGGAGCTTTCTACACATATAAATCATTAGAGGAATTTCTGGGCTATCAAATTTTGAAATAAGTATAAAGCTAAAACAAACATAACATTTCCTAACTCAAACACAATACTAAACAATTAAAACTAAAATGTGAACTAAAAATCATATTACATTACAATCCACAAAATACTACTTAACATCTACTAAACTACACATGCACATTTAACTATAACATTAACTTTATAAAAAAAATTAAAATTACAATTATCCAAGTTCACAGAATAATAAAAATGAAAGTCCAAATACACCAACATCTATTTCTATTTCAAAATATCACAAAAATAAAGATAAAAATAAAAGTACAACATAAGTACATCAATTTCTTTCAATATCAAAATCCTAAGTTATATCTTCATCTCCTTGATGTGGAAGAAATCCATGGTGAAAATCAAATATTTTTAGTTTGGAGTGAAGCTCTTACCTACAGATGATCAAATCCGGTGTAGAAAAGCCTTAAAATCGCCTCCCAATCCAAGATCTTTCACACCCTAGGTCAAAAATGACATTTTTAGGAGGAAGGGGATGATGAATAGTGGCGGTTGACTGATCAAAATCACGGTCAAATGTGTTTTTTCGTGAGCTCGCCATCAGAAGGGTCGATCGCACCGTCTGTGTGCTCTATTGGATTTTTGAACCTGAGTCTCGGAAAAATCAGCCGTCGGCGGCGTCGAGGGCGTCGTCGACGGGCTCTATTGATTTTGTCCAAATTCCGAATTTTTGCGATTTTGATCAATTTCAAGCCTTAAAGACATCTTTCTAATCATTATAGACATAATTTTAAGTGACTAAATGATGTACTTAGCACATATAAAAATTCACGACACAAAACATCACATTTATATATAAATTCCAAGGGGTACAATATACGTTACATAACACACATAAGTTTGGTATTTTCTCAACCTCAATATATTAATTCAGCATTGCAGTCCAAGCCACAACACTCAAAATGCTGAAAACAAAACAACCTATGCTTAGTCTCAACTATACAGAGATCTAAAAGCATAATTCTAATGAAAAACAAATACAAATCAAAATACATAGATAAACAGATATGTAGTAATATAAATCTACTAATCTTCAGACTCAGTACTCGATTCTCTCGATTCTCCTCTGAGATCTTCTCCTCTGAGATCACCCATCGATTGCACAAGAACGAAGAGGTTGTAGAGAGGTCAAAATGGAAATTCTTTAATGGAATCCTCTTCTATTAACTTCATCCTCTTCATTAGTCGTATTAAGCTATCTTTTAAATGTTCAGAGTGCTCGAAATGTTCTTTCATCCTCTAATCTAGATGATCGAAGAAATCGGAGATATTATTAATCACATTCATGAAATTTTGTACCTCATTTTCAAATTTCTTGATTCGGCGCAGGATCGCCAGAGACTCATCAAGGACTAAGGGTTGAACTGGTAGTGAATTCTGAGATGTTTGATCTATTATAATTACCATGTCATTTTCATCTTCAAAAACTGGGAATCTTTCAGTTGGATCTAAAGGCTTCCAAGGTAGTAGTACCTTTTCCCAATTTTCATAGGACACTTGGAACTGGCTGCAAAGTGAGAAAATTGTGGAGGGGTGTCTAAGCTCATAAGTTGATCCATGAACGATCAGGTCCAAAACCGACTTCATAATTATAGATCCAATGTCGATCAGCAGTCCCCTTTGGATGCAGTAATTTAAAATGGCATTTTCTTTAGAAACTTTACCGATCTTCATTTTTGGTAACAGTTTCGCAGAAATGAAAGAGTGCTAATGTTTTGAAACGGGATTCAAGAGTGTTGCAAAAAACCCAACATACCCGTTTTCACTTATTTCTCAGTCGTCAGGTTCGTCCGTTAAAAATTGGTAAATCTCATTCGTATGATTTCTCGTTGGGACAAAATTGGAATAGTGGTAGACATGAACATTCTCTATCATATATAATTCATTAATCCATGCAAGAGTGAAAGTGATCCATTTTGCTCGCACATAAACAACTCCTTGCTTGATTCCATGCAAATTTGCATAAAATTCTTTCACCACTGGAACCACCACGACGATAGTAGTGTAGCGCAGCACTTCCCATCTGCACCGCACTATCGTTTATTCAATATCTATCTTAGGATTATTCAATCCGTGATTTACAAATCCTCATTCTTTGATTAATCTTTTCTTCGTCAGCAACTTGTTGAAGATTCACTGCGCTTCTGCACTAATAAACTTTCACCGAATGAAAACTCACATTATGGGATTATCAGGGGAATTTGATGCCATAAGAATGAAATTGGTAGAGTTTCACTTCAATTTTGGAGGGAAAATATGAACTAGAAATCAAATTTTTATGTTTAAAAAGACAATTGCTATAAAAAAAAACATTGCCCGCAAAAAAACTGCCAAAAACCACCATTTGAACCCACATAAACGTCGATTCACCGGTCTCGCTGTCGGCGGCGTTGATGGTGCTGTCGACGAGCCTCTGCATTAAATTTGTCTTGAATCTCAGGAAAAACCATCGGTCGGCGGCGTCGAGGGCGTTGTCGGCGCCCAAGGCAAGATTTTCATAGTTTCGCTCTAGTGCGAATGCATTCTAATTTTTCTTCATGGATTCAATTTTTAAGATGTTTCAAGGGTAAATAAGAATAGTAGACTTTAATACTACCACAAACTAATGATAACTTCAAATAAAAATTACTATAATTGTGATAAAAAAAAAGATAAACGTGGGTTGCCTCCCATAAAATGCTTAGTTTAACATCGTCAGCCCGACCTATTCAGGTGTTATTCAGGTTAACTAATCATTAAAACCTCTTTAAAATTTGGTCTTTTACCCTCATAATATGGTTTTAATCTGTGTCCATTTACTTTAAATCTATTTCGCGTCTTCTGATCTTCAATTTCAACAGCTCCGTAAGTATAAACTTGAGTCACAGTAAAGGGTCCTAACCAACGAGACTCAATTTTCCACGAAATAACTTCAACCTAGTGTTGTAAAGAAAAACTTCTTTTCCTGGTTCAAAGTTCTTTTGGTTAATCTTTCGATCATGCCAAAACTTTAATTTTTCTTTATAAATTATGTCGTTATCATAAGACTCATTTCTTAATTCTTCCAATTCATTTAATTGTAACAATCTCTTCCTACCAGAATCTTTCAAATTATAATTGAATTCGTTTATCGCCCAATATGCTTTATGCTCCAGTTCTACTGAAGTGACAAGTCTTTCTAAAAATCAGTCTGTAAGGAGTCATTCCAATATGAGTTTTATAAGCAGTCCTGTAAGCCCATAATGCAGTATCCAATCTAGTGGACAAATCTATTCTACTAGGGTTTACAGTCTTTTCAAGTATTTATTTGATCTCTCTATTAGAAACTTCAACTAACCTACTAGTTTGAGGATGATAGGCAGAAGAGAATTAGAGATTCTATGAATAATATTATTTTTTTCTGCCAATCTCTGAATGTACTTATTTTTAAAATGGGATCCTCCATCAGTGATAAGCATTCTAGGCATTTTGTATCTAGTGAAAATATTTTTCATCAAATTCATTAAAAAAATTTTTCATTAAAAATCTTGAAATACTTTTAGCGTCACAACGAGGTAAAGCTTGTGCTTCAATCCACATAGAAACGTAGTCCACTGTAATTAATATAAGTTCCCAAATGAAGGAATAAATGGTCCCATAAAATCTAATCCCCAAAGTCAAAGATCTCAACTTATAACATGAAATTCAGAGGCATTTCATTTCTTCTAGATATATTGCCTACTCGTTGACATCGATCACAAGTTTTTATGTATCTATAAACATCTCTAAAGATAGTAGGCCAATAAAATTTAGCTTGTAAAATTTTATAAGCAGTTTTATCAATCTCAAAATGTCATCCAAATCAGAATCATGACATTGTTGAATGATCAGCTCAGTTTCTTCATAAGGTACGCATCTCCTCATAATAAGATCCTTACATTGTTTATATGAATAAGGCTCATCCCAAAAATATGCTTTCACATCAGTAAATTTCCTTTGTTGTTGCAGTTTCAGCATAGGTGGAAAAATATCACTTACAATATAGTTAACAATATCAGCATACCATGTTATTTTCCACTCATTAATATTATAAAGTTGTTCATCAAGGAAACTATCTGTAATTTCATTGTCAGTGTCGGATAATTCTTGATTTTCTAATCTTGACAAATGATCAACAATTTGATTATCAGTTCCCTTTTTATCAATTATCAATAAAAATTCTTGCATCAACTTGCATCAAAAGTATCCATCTAATGAATCTTGGTTTAGCATCCTTCTTTTGCATCAAATATTTTATAGCAGAGTGATCAGTATGAACAAGACATTTAACTCCTATTAAATAAGATCTGAATTTATCTAAAGCATACACAATTGCTAGTATCTCTTTTTCAATAACAGTATAGTTAATTTATGCATCATTAAGAGTTCTACTAGAGTAGTATATAACTTTAAAAATCTTTTCATACCTTTGTCCAAGAACAGCTCCAATAGCATAATCACTAGCATCACACATCAGTTCAAATGATTTCTCCTTATTAGGTGAAACTATAATAGGGGTAGCGATTAATTTTTCCTTTAATAACTCAAAGGCATTTAAATAGCTTTCAGTAAATTCAAATTTCTTGTCCTTTTCTAAAAGTTGGCATAGAGGTTTAGTAATTTTTGAAAAATCTTTAATAAAACGCCTGTAAAATCCAACATGTCCAAGAAAACTCCTAACCTCTCTTACATTAGCAAGAGGTGTTAGTTTAGATATAACTTGAATTTTTGCAGGGTCTGCTTCCATACTATCTTCCAAAATTTTATGCCCTAACACAATTCCTCCTACAATCATAAATTGACATTTCTCCCAATT
>NW_018164957.1:187595-189732 GCF_001263595.1 Phalaenopsis equestris
CAGAGAAATCATCCATAAATACTTCCAATCCATCCTCAATTAACTTACTAAATATGGACATCATACATCTCTGGAATGTTGCAGGTGCATTAGATAATTTGAAAGGCACTCTTTGAAAAGCAAAAGTTCCAAACATACTAGTAAATATTATTTTTTCTTGATCCTCAGGAGCAATAGGAATTTGATGGTAATCGGTATATCCATCTAAAAAAAATATTTGTGCCCAACAAGTCTATCCACTATTTGATCTAAAAAGGGTAAAGGGAAGTGATCTTTCCTAGTGGCAGTGTTTAATTTTCTATAATCAATGCAAATACGCCACCCAGTAACTTGTCTGATAGGTATTAATTAGTTATTTTCTTTTGTTTCAAGAGTCACTCCTCCATTCTTAGGAACACAATGAATAGGACTTGCCCACGCACTATCTAAAAAAGGATATATAATTCTAGTGTCTAACCATTTCAAAATTTTCATCTTAACTACTTCTTTCATCATCGGATTTAATATCCTTTTTGAATCAGCTCTTGGTTTATATTGTTCTTCAAATATAATTCTGTGCATACAGATTGAAGGATTGATTCCCTTAATATTGGCTAAGGTCCAACCAAAAGGTTTCTTATATGCTTTCAATGTATCTAACAGTCTTTGCTCTTGCAGATCGTTTAATTCTAAAGATATAATAATAGGTAATGTAGATGAGTATCCTAAAAATACATACTTCAAGTGGCTAGGCAATACTTTCATCTCAAGTTCAAGTGGTTTTATAATTGATGGAAATAGTTTTTTATCGACATTTTCCGTAATATTCAACATCTCAAATCTTTCCTGAACATAATCTAATTCTCCATTTTCTAATTTGCCTAGAATAACTTCGTCATTCTTTTCAAATTGTTCCTTTTCTACAAAATGTTCTTCTTCTTTAAAATGCTTTTTATCTTCAAAATTTTCTTTAAAATGTTCGTTCAGTGGATGTTCAATAATTTCCATGAAAAAACATTCATTATCTCTTTCAACAGCAGGGTATTTCAAAGATTTTGCAATGCTAAAAGTCACTTCTTGATCATTAACTCTCATAATTAATTCTCCTGTTTGAACAACTATCATAGCTTTTCTAGTAGCTAAAAATGGTCTCCCTAAAATAATAGGTATTTCTTTATCTTCCACCAAATCTAAAACAATGAAATCCATGGGAAAGATAAACTTATCCACTTTTACTAACACATCTTTTATAACTCCCTTAGGATATGTAACTGAACGATCCCCTAACTGTAGAGTTAAAGAAGTAGGTGAGACTTCTCCTAATCCTAATATTTTGAAAATTGATAGAGGCAGAAGATTAATGATGGCTCCCAAATCATATAAAGCTCTTCCATAAAATTTTTCACGGATAGCATATGGCATGGTGAAACTGTCAGGATCTTTTAATTTCTCAGGAAGCTTTTTCTGAATAATTGCACTACACTCGTCCCTAAGTGCAACAGTTTTATTATCCGTGAACTTCCTTTTCTTGTTCAGAATATCTTTCATAAATTTTACATAATTGGGCATTTGCTCTAAAGCTTCTACGAAGGGAATATTTACTGTTAATTTCTTAAGAATTTCGAAAAATTTGGAAAATTGTTTATTCTATTTGTGTTGCTTCAACCTTTGAGGAAACGGTGGTGGAGGTTTCTCCACAGTAATTTTCCTTGGTGTAAATGGATACTCTAAATATGGGTGCTCATGATCCTTCTCTTTTTCGGTATCTACTTTCTCTTTTTCAGTTTCTATTTCTTTTTGCACCCTTGTTTCCAATTCTTTTCCACTTTGTAATAGTATCGCTTTGATTTGTTCTTTTCCTTGGTCTTTAGGATTTGGTTCTATAGTACTACGAAAAGTTCCTAATGTTCGGTTACTAAGAATGTTCGGTTACTAAGCGTTCGGTTACTAAGCGCAGTAGCGATATGCCGTAATTGGTTTTCAATATTCTTAATAGCAGTTCCTTGATTTTGTAATTGATTTCCTTGAATTTGTAATTTATTTCCTTGATTCTATAATTGCTGGCCCATGTTTAATATCAGCTCTTCCATATATAACTTCTTTTCTTTAATATGAGTATTACTATTAAATCCTGGAGGATAAGATGGAGGATAAGAAG
>NW_018164957.1:189743-190030 GCF_001263595.1 Phalaenopsis equestris
ATAATAGACATTTCCTTGGTTGGATGAATTTCCTAATGGGTTCACTGAGTTGTTTGCCATTGTTGATTTGCAGCGGAATTGTTATTCCAAATAAAATTTAGATAACTCTTCCAACCTGGGTTATAATAATTCAAATAAGGATTGTTGAGTCTATTAAAAGCATTTAAGGTTTCATATGAAGGTTGAACATCTACAAATTGCCCAGATGAATTCTCTTCCATCATAGGAGGTGTTGGAGAATAATTCATCCCATAATGATCTAATTTCTTTGATATTGCAGCAATCTA
>NW_018164957.1:190092-191071 GCF_001263595.1 Phalaenopsis equestris
AAAATTGTTGGTAGCCATCTCTTCTATTAATGAATAAGCCTCATCAAAAGGTTTTGACATTAAAGAACCACCAGCCGCAGCATCTATAATCATTCTAAGAGATCCCACTAATCCATTATAAAAAGTTTGAATTATCAATCAATTTGGTAACAAATAATGAGGGCACTTCCTAAGAAGATCTTTAAATCTCTCCCAAGCTTCATATATTGACTCTCCAACAATCTGACAGAACGATGTTATGTCATTTCTAAGTTTAGCAGTTTTGGATGGAAGGAAATATTTGGATATAAATTTCTGTGAAAATTCTCCCTAAGTTCTAATAGATCCCGGTGCTAACAAATTTAACCACATCTTAGCCTTATCCCTCTGTGAAAAAGGAAAAAGTCTAAGTCTCACAACATCGTTTAAGACTCTGTCATATTTAAAAGTGGCACACAGTTCTAAAAAACTAGTGAGGTGTAAGTTCGGATCTTCATTTGGTGTACCACCGAATTGATTGTTTTGTACCATTTGGATAATAGCAGGTTTAAGCTCAAATGAATTAGCAGCTACATCAGGATTTTGAATAGATAAGTGAATTTCATCTACTGTAGGATTTGCATAATCTTTTAGGAGTCTAGGTTGGTGTTCATTCTCTATTCCTTAATTGTTCAGGCTGTTTTCCATTATATCAGAATTTCTAGGTTCTCTTCTTAATCTTCTAATCATTATGACAATGCGTTCTAATTCTGAATCGTAGGGTATAAGATTTTCAAGTTCAAATTTATGCATACAATTTGAAATCAGTACTCAGTATATAATTAACTAAACATCAAAATAAGTTGCAATTCAAATAAAAATCTGTAAATAAGATACAATATTTAAAGTTTAAATAAAACTTTTTTTTAAAAATAGAAATTTACTTTCAATCACTCCCCGGCAACGGCGCCAAAAACTTGATCGCGAATTTATATATGCTTAAAAATATAAGTATTTAATA
>NW_018164957.1:191186-191418 GCF_001263595.1 Phalaenopsis equestris
GGGAGTGGTTTAGAACTGCGAACTAAGATTTTAGAAAAGCAATACTTTAATCATAACAACGAAGTTCAATTTGCTTATCTGTCACTAATAAGCAATTGAAATAAATAGGTAATTTTAATAACTATTAAATAACTAATGATATTAAGGAGGGTTAGGTTTAATTGTGATATTAATTATAAAAGAAAGCATCCTTCTCCTTGTCAAGAAATTATAGAAATTATAGTGAATGGAT
>NW_018164957.1:191800-192815 GCF_001263595.1 Phalaenopsis equestris
AGATTGAAAGTAAATTAAGATCAAAGTGAAAAGATCATCCCAATTTCTTAAACATTTTCATGGCTTCGCCAATTCAAATCACCATTTCACAAATCTCAAGACAAGGAAAAAGACAGAGAAAACTACGCAGAACTCATGAGAAAACACAACAAAACTCTGAATTCATATATAAAATCAAAGTCATAAAACTACAAATAAATAACTTTTCCCTAGTTTCTCCCGAGAATACTCCTTGAAGTTCCTCTGAATCTCTTCCTTTCTTTATAGCACGCAGAATTCCTCTTCAAAGTAGCAAGGAGGAAGAAATCTCTCACTTTCCCTTCACTCCTACAATCTCTTGAATAATTCCTCACAATATTGGAACTTTTCTAATCTCTAGGAACTCTCTCTAGCACTTCCTTTACTCCCTAGATTCTTTTCCTCCTTCTTCAGGCTCTCCAATTTTTGGACAAAATGGTCTTTTAAAGTTGTGGATGAGCTTTCCCAAGAGTTGTCTAAGCTTCCTTTCAAAATTTGGTCTGATCCAAAGCTTGAGTAGGCATGACTGTCGATCTCGCCATCGGCGGCCTCAAGGTTGCCATCGATGGATTTCTGGAAATTTTGTCCTATAGCCTCGGTAAAAACTCGTCGTCAGCAGGTTCGAGGGCGCCATCGGCGGGCGCGAGTTCAAATCTGCACATTTTGGTCCTTTTCGCTCCAAATTCGCTTCTTTTTGCATCTTTTTGCTCCAATGACCCTAATTCATCATTCCTGTAACAAAACATCAAAATTACCTTTCTTTAAAGTGCAATATCATTAAAAACTGTATAAAATAGGTATGAAAATCTCAACATATTTTTCTTTGGTTAGTCACTAATAGACAATTGAAATACAAATGTAATTTTAATAAACTGTTAATTAACAAATTCTACTAATAAAGTTTCTAATGTGAAGTTCAATATATAAGAAAGCATCCTTCTCCTTGTCAAGAAATTTAAGTGAATGGATAAATTGAATCAGTTCAAATTATATTGTG
>NW_018164957.1:192863-214194 GCF_001263595.1 Phalaenopsis equestris
TTGCCTAATCCTTTGCTTGTTTACTGAATCTGCGGCTAGGCTAGGAGGATACCGGCTCTCACTACAGAGCCCCTATGTTCCCCTCGCCTGAGGACTAACATCTATACTTCAGCAGCCAAACGATAGGACTGAATTGTGGATTTTAGTTTGTCACTCTAAAATCTTCAATTCTACGCCCGATAATTTTTATTTCCAAATTTATTTGCGCCCAACTTTCAAGAAAGTTGACCTCCCTAAATCTTGGATGTTTAATTGTAAAATTCAACATATTTTAGAAAATCAATTGGCCAGATTGAAAGTAAATTAAGATTGAAGTGAAAAGATTATCATAACTTCCTTAACATTCTCATGGCACAACCAATTTAAAGCATTATTTCACAAAATCTCAAGACAAGGAGAAAGACATAAAAAATTACTCAGAACTCATGGAGAAGATACGACAAAACTTAGAATTTATATATAAAAGCAAAGTGATACAAACTTCAATAATTAAATACAACTTATCTCTAAGACTTCCCAATGCAAACTCCTTAAAGTTCCTCTGAATCTCTTCCTTTCTTTACAACACACATAATTATCCTTTGAAGCGGCAAGGATGAAGAAATCTCTCACTTTCCTTCCACTCTTACAATCTCTTGAAGAATTCCTCACAATTCTGACCACTCTCTACACTCTAATGGGCACCACAAACAACAAAGACTCAACGGACCCCCCTGGACACACCGCGAACACCCCCTGAACACCCCTTTTTCAGCTTCCAAATATTTCTTTTAAAGTTGTAGAGGAGCTTTCAAGAGTTTCCCAAGCATCCCTTAAAAAATTGTCCACATTCAATGCATCTGTCGAGAGAATCGACGTGCTCGCCGTCGGTGGCCTGGATGGCACCGTCGGCGGCCTTCTAGAATATTTAATTCTAGACTCTAGAGAAAAAATTGTCGTCGGTGGCGTCGAGCTCGTCATTGGTGCCCAAGATCAAATCTTCATATTTTGGTCATTTTTGCTCCAAATTTGCTCATATTTTGGTTCTTTTTATCTCAAATTCGCTCCTTTTTGCATCTTTTTGCTCCAATAACCATAATTCAATATATCTGCAACAAAACATTAAAAATACATTTCTTTAAAGTGTAATATCATCAAAATTAGTGTAAAATAGGTATGAAAATCTCAACATATTTTCCCTTGGTCGAAATCCCCCAAACTTAACCATTACTTATTCTCAAGTAAGTTTAGTAGTAAATAAAAGTTATGATCTACTATGGTAAAATTTTAAGTCAGAAATACTATAAGTTTGATTTAAGTAAATATCATAGTGAGATTTTTAGAAAAAATTCAAGTAATTAAATTAACTCTGTAGGTATAAGACTATCTAGTCATCAAGCTTAAGAGTTCTAGTTTTCTATTCATTTCAATAATGACTATATGTAGTAATATAAAGTCACTTAAAATATTCAAATGATAGGAACTTCATGAGAACATTACTAGTAAAAGATGCAGTTCTATAAATATAAGTTCAGGAATGTATTTAGGTTTTCTCTTTAGGTAGGTCCAAGTGAAGCCAATTTCTTATTAGACATCTCCTCAAGCTTCTCCTCACTTATATATATTTTTTTCATTTGGATTGCTTTCAATCCTATATATTTTTCTTTTCTTTTCAGGGATTGTTGTCAATCCTTTTTTTTTCTTTTTAAAGTGAAAATTACTATATCTGGATAGCCTTTAATAATTTCACTTTTCTTTTCTTAAATTTGAAACTCAAAGCATTCGTTTACCTTATAAGTATTTCATAGCTTTTACATCATTGAGCCCCAATCTTTTCTTCTCAAATGAATTTCTAAGATTCTTAATATTTCAAAATATAGTTTTCTTTACTTTAAATTGTTAACTATAGTCTTATTCTCTTATTCTAAATATCTTAATCTACAAAATTAATTTTTCCTACAAAAATATTCCTTTAAATCTACCATAATATTTTAATATCTACAAAATATAGTTATCTGAATTAAATTCACTACAAAAAATCATATCAATAATTTTTTAAAATTTTTAAATTGAGAACATATAATAGTTAATCTTTTTCTTCCCTCCTCCAAACTTAAATTTTCCAATATGGAATGATAGAGGTGGAAAGAAAAATTTTAAATATAAATCATACCTTAGTACTTTAGAGATTTTCATCTTTCTGAAATTTTTGCAGTTCCTTCTCAAAATTTTTATTCTAAGTGGTATGTAATATTTGGAGCTTTCTATACATATAAATCATTAAAGAATTTGTTGAGTAATGAAATTTTGAAATAAGTACAAAACTAAATATTATACAAACACCATATTTCACTTACACATCACAATATTAAATAAAAACAATTACAAATACATTAAAATGCACATATAAAAATCACATCACATTATAATTTTACAAAGTACTAATCAAAGTCTATTATAACTGCACATGAAAATTTCAAACTACAAAACTAAACATTTATAATAATAATTAAAAATTATCTAACTGCAAACATAAAATAAAATATAGAATAAAATGACAGTACAAAAAAACATACATCTATCTCTATTACAAAATCACAAAATAAAAGTACATTAATCACTATCATATATCAAAATCCCATACTATATCCAGTGTCTAAAAGCATTGAAATCGCCCCAAATCCATGATCTTCAAGCCCTAGATTGAAATTTTCATTTTTTAAGAGGAAGGGGATGATGAATAATGGTGGTTGACTGGTCAAAATTGCGGTTAAAAATATTTTTTTCGGTATCTCGCCGTCGTCGGCGACCTCTATTGAATTAAATAGCCTAAGTCTCGAGAAAAATCAACCATCGGCGACGTTGATGGCGACGTCTACGAGATTTTCAAAATTAGTTCAATTCCAGATTTTTGCAATTTCGATCAATTTCAAGCCTTGTCGACATTTGTTCAATTATTATAGACATAAGTTTATATGATTAAATGATGTACTAACACAAATAAACATTCACAACACAAAACATCACAATTATATATAAAATCCAAGGGTTATAATGCACGTTACACGACACACATAAGTTTGGTATTTTCTCAACCTTAATACATCAATTCGTCTCAATCCAAGCCACAACACTCTAAACGTTGAAAACAAACATTTAATGCTCAATCTCAACTATACTTAGATCTAAAAGAGAAATTCAAAAGTAAAGCAAACACATAAGTTCAAATCAAATCACACACATAGATATATAGGTAGTAAAGTAAATCTACTACTCCTCCGATTCAGTGCTTGTTTCTCCTGTGATGTCACCCATCGATTGAACATGAACAAAGAGGTTATAGAAGGGTCAGTATGGGATTTCTTCAGCAGAGTACTCTTCTATCAATCCCATCTTTCTCATTAATCTTAACAAACTTCCTTCAATATGTCCAGAGTGATAAAAACGCTCTTTCATCACTCCCTCTCTATCTCTTACTCTCTCTTCAGTTTCTCTCATCTCTCAAATTGCATTCATAACATTTTGTACCTCTTTCTTGAGTTTCTTGATTCTGCACAGGATCACTAGTGTCTTTTTCGGACTGAATAGGAAGTAAGGAAGTAAATTCTGAGACGATTGATCCATAATAATAGTCATATCATTCTCATCTTCAGTGGCTGAGAACTTTTGGGTTGGGTCCAAAGGCCTCCTAGGTAGAAGTACATTTTCCAAATTCTCATAAGATACTTGGAACTGACTGCAGAGTAAGAAGATTGTTGAAGGATGTCCAAGCCCAGAAGTTGATCCATGAATGATTAGACCCAAAAGAGACTTCACAATTATCGATCCAATATAAACCGGCAGTTTTATTTGAATACAGTAATTTAGAATATCACTTTCTTTAGTTACTTTAATGATCCTCATTGTCAGTAATAGTTGGCCCGAGAACACAGAGTCTTTATCGATGATGATGATGAAAATTTTGTCTATAATGATTATCTCGAAGAATATTTCATGGATGTCCATGTTATCAAAACCAGAGCTGCTACATCTGCGCGTGAGGCTCAACCTCTCATCGAAGAGAAAATCATAGATGAGCTACGTAGGGCTATCCTCCTAAGGGATGAGCAAGTCAGCCAATTGAAGAAAAGAATAGAAGAGATGGTCGCGGCGATGACCACCATACCCTCCATTCAAGGGCAATCACAAGCACCGCAACTAGCCTCTCCAGAGATCAACCAACCAGAAATCATACATATCATAGATGAAAAAAGAGAAGTTGACTCAATAAATAGGGATGAGCAACAAAATATGGATTCTTCATCAGGCGCCATGCCAGAAAAAGAATTCAAGCAAATGGTCGAGCAAGTTCGGGAGGCTTTAACCAAATTTAAGGGAGGTGCATTGATTCTAAAGGGTAGACGTTACCCAAAAGAATTAGACGTCGTACCCTTCCCTATTGGTTTTGTATCCCCAAATTTTAAGATATTTGATGGGACTCAAAATCCCAGACAACATATAACACACTTTCAAGCCAGTCGTGGCAGCACAAGAAATAGTGAAGCTCTACTCTTTCAATAATTCGTCAGCAGCTTGTCAAGGATTGCCTTTGATTGGTATGCTGATTTGCCCAACAGATCAGTGAAGACCTTTGCTGATTTGGAACAACTATTTGTGAAGAGATTTATTGGAGCGCAACACCATGTTTCTATTGGAGAACTCATGATGGAAAAGCAAAAACCGAACGAGAATTTAGTGGATTACATTTTGAGGTGGAGAAACCTTAGCATGAAGTGTGAGCCTCAAATACAGGAACATCATGCGATTGAGATTTTGCTCAAAAGCATTCATGGGCTAGTAGCTTTTATGCTCAAGGGAATCACCATCAAATCCTTTGAGAAGCTACCCAGTAATGCCAGCAGTCTTCAAGAAGAAATCAAACATATGGATTCGCATGAGAAATCCAAGGCAACCTGAGTCTTTGAAAAGAAATCAGGAGCAGTAGCAACTGTCGACAAAGGAAAACAACCAATGAAGATGTATGCAGAAAATCCTTATCAATCTTCGTCACAACAGGCTCAGAAACGGAATAGCCAGTCCAACCAACGACCACCTTAGGGAGGATCTTCTTGAACAAAAAACAAGAGAATATCTTTGCAGAACAACAAAAAATGGTGTACTCTTTCAAAGATGAAGTCGTGTCTAAAATGTTCAGAAGTCTGATGAAGAAGCCTGACTTCAGACTACCGGATCCAAAAAAGCCCGAAGAAGGCGATAAGAAAGATAAACCAAATTATTGCCCATATCACAGATTGCTGGGGCACACTATAGAAGAATGCTTCATCTTTAAGGATTGGTTTGAGAAAAATCTCAAAGAAGGAAATATAACGATCCCGAAAGAATATTTAAGGGAGCCTAAAAAAGGTTCTATAAATATGATTTCGACAGAGCCAATTTCTCTGATTGATCCATATTCTAAAAAAGATGGATGGAGTATGACTTCGAACAAGCTCAAGTGGGTCCTAAACCAAAACCAGGATTCATCGAAACAATCTTCCACATATACTGAAAAGGATTATTGGAGTGCAGTTAGGAGCAAATCATCCAAGAAAATATTTAACCAAATCCACAGTGCATCTAAACAAGCTTCTAATCAGAGTCTTTAGCCCTCCAAGCTTGAGAAGAAGATTTCACCATAAGAGTCGTCGTCGTCAAAGATGAAGAAAAAGAAAAAAACCACTACAAAGATTGATAGCATAGAGGGTAGGATAGGGACTGCCTCTGCTAGATTAGTTGTCTCGGATTTGAGGAAGAAAATCGTCGAACTCCTGACTTTGTATGATTATCTTTTTGCCCCTATGGGGTCCTATGAATATAATGATTGTGATTTTAGTTACGTTTAACTGTTTCTAGTGATGATGTAATCAATTGTGACCAATCTAACTCGATATCGATTCCCAAAACAATCCTCAAATCGTACTCGAGTCCGATGAACTCGTTAACAATACTGAAGAAGACATCGATGATATTGCTTACAACAACACCAGGAGTAAGGAACCAATCCTCGACCACCATGGCATGCCACTTGCCATCAACCTAGATCTTTTCGACAAAGAAGAAACACCAGAAGTTTCAACAACGATATCATAAGAAGATGAAATTACATAAGTAAACTTAAGGAGCGGGAAAGTATTACCCCCAAGAACAGCTTCGACAGATAAAGGAAAACAAATAGTAACTTAAGAAAAGCTACTTCCACCTCCACCAGAGGAAGAACCACATAACCAAGAGAAAATTGGAGGGACATACAAGGTGGATTACAACGTGCTAGCTAATCTCAAGAAGTTGTCAGTCCGATTAAGCATCTACGACGCTCTAATTCTATCAAACAAAATGAGAGAGTCTCTGGTTACAGTCTTGCTTGACTCAGAGATTTGCTTAGCTTAGTTGGCCAGCACATCCTCAACTGAAGTTCACAGATGAAGATTTGCTGTTCGGTATCGCCGACCACTTTACATCTCTACTAACATCAGCAGATTTGTGTTATCCAGAGTTTTGGTAGATCCTGGAGCATCCCTCAACTTAATGAGTCTACGAACATTGGTCTATTTGGATATTGAAGCTCAGGAGCTTACGACCGATAAAATGATGTTAAGAGCATTCAACCAAAAGGGAGAGGGAGCCCTTGGATCAATTACACTATTTATGAAGGTTGGACAACTAGCAACAACCGCTAAATTCCATATCATCGACGTCAAGACCTCTTTCAAAGCTCTACTAGGTTGACCAACAATTTATGGACACAAAATGGTTCCATTGTCTCCACACTAATGCATCAAGTACTACAAAGAAGGACAAGAACACTGCATCAAGGGAGATTTATAACCGTTTTCAATTCATGAAGTAGGTATTCATGAAGATGCTGCCTACTATGGGCCTAAAAAAAACTATCTTCTAGCACAAAATTGCGATGAGAAAAAATGAAGAATAAGAAAAAACACATAAAGAAAGCCATTCAACTCCGCTTCAACTATCTTCCACCACTCTTTTAGTTTGCACACCCGAGGTCGAGGCCGGGGATGTGGGCGAGGAAGAATCAACTTAATTTTTGAACGAACTAGGCAAACCAACAACCTTAGTGATGAAAGTTGTTCCGAAGATGAAATAATGATGACAAAATAGAAGAAACCTCAATACGAGATATCTTTAGAAGATACAGAGAAAAATGAATATGAGATAATATATGTTCGGATAAACCACTATGTGAATGCTATCACCCTTACTCCGATCCTCCCTCAAAAGGTTGAGAGTTTAGAGGTCAAGGAAGTCCGTAGTGTTGGTTCAAAGCCGATCAAATTATACCGTGCTTCTATTTCTACCAATCTTGAAAACTATGTAAACTTGGATGATAATCTTGATGAATTAATAGAATTGTCTTTCGGTTACTTTTTGCCTTATGTACAAAAGTTAATTCAATCGGGACATTTGCTGAAACAAATACCAAAAGATAAATTACAACTTTTTGAAAAATTATGGGATGTAAAAAGTTGAACTCCAAACTTGAAAGAGGGTCTCAAATTTGGTATAGTCGGACCGGTAGATGATTCAAAATTTTGTATGGTTGTTACTAGCAAATCAGAAGAGGATTGCCTTGATATAAATGATGAATCTACTAATCAACTAATAGAAGTTGCTCCGCCAGAATTTGAGAAGGAAATCAAGTCAACTGTTAATGAGTTAAAGGAAATTAAACTCAAGTCTGAAGAACAGCCCCGATCTACATTTATAAGTTCTCTACTCAACAATGAAGAATCTTTAAAGTTGATCAAATTGTTAACAGAATTCAAATTTTGCTTCACATGGAGTTATGATGAAATGTCAGGACTGTCAGCAGAAGTTACAGTTCATAAACTTGGGGTGGAAGAGAATATAACCCTAGTAAAACAAGCTCCTAAAAGGATGCACCTCGAATTAGAGCAACAATTTATTACCGAGGTGAAGAAATTAATAAACACTAACTTTGTAAAAGAGGAGGAATACCCCACGTGGTTAGCCAACATTGTACCTGTTAAGAAGAAAAACAGACAAATCCGTGTATGTGTCGACTTCAGAGATTTGAACAAAGCTTGTCCAAAAGACGAGTTTCCACTACTGATACCAGAAATGATGGAGGATATCACTTCAACACATGAAATTTTCTCCTTCATGAACGGATCATTAGAATACAACCAAATCAAGATTGCTCCTGAGGATGCAGCACTTACAGCCTTCATAATACGAATTGAAATTTTTTGTTACACAGTAATGTCGTTTGGTTTGAAGAACGCTGGAGCAACATACCAACGTGCAATGTCGAAGATTTTTTATGACCTCAATCACAATCAAGTGGAATGCTATGTAAATGATCTGCTCATTAAAAGTAAACAAAAAATAGACCATTTGTATGATTTGAGGATCGTGTTTGAACAGTTACGACGATATGACCTAAAATGAATCCCTTAAAGTGCGCCTTTGGCGTTTCCTTCGAGAAGTTTCTAGGATTTGTTGTTCGTCATCGGGAAGTCATGATCGACCTGAATCAGATTAAAGTTATCTTGAAAAGGCCTCCTCCTAAGACCTTGAAACAATTACGTTCCTTCCAAGGAAGGTTGGAATATCTGAGACGCTTTATTTCTAATCTCTTAGATATGTGTCATCCCTTCTAGTCATTAATTAAAAGGGACTCCAAATTTGTTTGGAAAGAGAAATGTCAGCTGGCCTTCAAGAACATTAAACAATATTTAATGAAACCTTCTGTCTTGGCAACCTCTATCCCAGGGAAACCTTTAATGTTATATACCGCGGCCTTGGATGACTCTCTCGGAGCTCTCTTAGCCCAAGTTAGTGATGAGGGTAAAGAAAATGCACTATACTATTTGAGTCACCGTTTAATACCGACAAAGATAAGGTATCCACCTATTGAGAAGCATTGTCTAGCATTAATTTTTGCAGCTCAAAAGCTTAGATATTACATGCTTTCTCGTAAGATTGCCCTAATCTTGAAAGTTGATCTGTTGCAAAATTTGATGACCCGACCAACACTCTTCGAACGTCTGACAAGATGATTAATGATTTTATTGCAATTTGATATAAAATTTGCTCTCCTCCATGCTATCAAGGGACAAATTCTAGCAGAATTTCTCGCTGTACACCCACTTCCAGCTGGGTCCCCTCTCAACGATGAACTGCCAGATGAAAAAATACTATAAATGAAATTCTTCAGTTGTTGACCTCACTTTTGGTTGAGGTTTACTTTTTGCTCTTAAAGTAGCCTAGGGTCTAGGCATAGGACTTTCCTACTGAGACTTTCCTACGGCATAGGACTTTCCTACTGACTATTCTTATAAAACTAGACAAGGAACCCTCACCATTAGAAATTCTACACTCCTCTTTACTCAACTTGAAGTTCCACTTATTGGTCAAAACCTCAAGCACTTAATAGGTGGGGTCATTATGGGGGAGCTCAAGGAGAGTCCCCTTAGGACAGCTGGACCTTAGGATTGACCCCACCCTGGGTGTTGGTCCAGGGCTTAAGGTACATACTTGCACTCATAATCACTTACTACCCTAAACCCAGAACTTCTAGGCTTTGGTCCCTTGATAATTTTGGGAGACTCCTGTAGGTGGTCCCCTAAACCAACTAGCCCTAGGCTAGGGTTTGGCTAAGACCACTACATAGAGAACCCAAAATGGAGTTTCCAATCGTCCATGGCTTATTGATGGTGATTGGCATCTCAACTCTAGCAAGACACCAAAACTACCGAAAATCACTCTAATTGGCCAAATTACCAAAATACCCCATCTTACCCCAAAATTCCAACAATTCTAAAAAATCCCAAAAATTTCCAAAACCTCCCAATTATTTCTAATTTCATTTTTCTCAACTACCACATAACCCAATTTGACCATCTTTGACCAATACCCTAAATTACCCTTTACCCAATTTTCCCCAAATTAGCCCAAATGTCTATCCAGTTGGTCTCAATTTCCCGCAATTTCAATTCTAAACTCAAATTCACCCTTGATATGACTAATCTAGACCAAATCCATGCTCAATTGGTCCATGATTAGAACCCAATTTTGAGTTAATTGAACCCTGGTCCATGATTTGAACCCAATTTTGAGTTAAACCAAAAACCCAATTTTGGCCCTATGACTTGGTTCTACCAAATTGAACCCATAGTCCACTCAATTTGCCACAATTTTGTTGAAAAACCTTCATAAAATTCCATTACATCAAACTTGACCTTCAATTGGCCTTAGTGAGACCTCAATTTCATTTGATTTCAGCCAAAGTCCAAAAGTCCCAAATTTGCCCCAAATTGGCCATATCTCAAAATCTCACCAAATTGAGGGCCTTATCCCCAAAATTTCCATTTTATCGCTTCATGGAAAAATCTTCAAAACATATCCCTTGATCATGTGGACCATTTAATTTGGACTTAGTCCAAGGCTAGCCCAACCTAGACCCATGTCTAAACCCATGTCTAACCCAACATACCCAACATACCCAAATTGGCCAATTTTCAAAAATCCCTCAAATTGACCTACCAATTGAACTCAAAATCACTTCAACCCTTCACCAAAAATCTTCATAATAATCATCTACACAATTTTAATTAATCAATTGATTCAATTGACATGGCTAACATAGCCCAAACCCAAGCTTTAATTACTTGGACCCACATTGAACCCATGCATTAAAGATGGCCTAACTACCCCAAAGTCATCAAATTAACTCCACCTCAGTCGTTGGTTAGACCCTAATACTGAGACAAAACCCATCTAACCCAAGCTAGATGAGCCATGGACCAAAAGTCCCACAAGTTAAGGGGTCTTATTTCCATTAAGGGATCTTATTTCCAAAAATACACATGCTTAAGATATCCTTACCAAAACTAAACACCATTGCATTAAATTGCTTTGACAAATTCCCTTGGATGCCCTGAGCACCTAGCCACCTGCCACTACCATGGACGGCTGACCTAGTCACCGGAGAAGCTCAAACCTGAGAGTCACCCCCATGGAACTTCACCCAAATCAAACCTAGAGGCCTACTCAGCCAAATTAAATTGTAGATCTCCTTTGCCCTCCACCTAAGTAGCACAATGCACCCCCTAATTGGCCATAACAACCACCCCTTGGCCATTTTTATAAAAAGCACCTCCCATGGCCATGGGAGGAGGTGCTGAGAATTTCTTAGAGAGAACTCTCCAAATTGACCACAGAGCTTCCCTAAGATCCCTTCAGTGCATTCCAATTGTTTTCTCTCACCAATTTTCATTGTCGGAGTTTAATTTTGAGCTCAAAATCTTGCCGGAAACCAGGAAGAGCCCAATACACCTCCACAGTCCACCAAACTCAAATTAACTTCACCCACATCTTCACAAAAGTGAAAGGAGCTAAAGCCTCATCAAATTACCCTCTCACAGAGCCTCTACCATAGCTCTAGACCAACGCCCAAATCTGGCCATGATCGAAATCATATCTAGGCCTTACACCAAGACTAGAGACTATATCCTTAGTCTCTTTGGATCACAATGAACATGTCGAGACTCTATGATTGAAGCTTCACTTCTTATAGCAAAGGTATAAAACTTCTCTCCCTCCTGAGCCTATTTTGATTCTCCATTTTATTATGCTTAATTTAATTCCATGATTACCATATGGGTGTGTTTGTCTCACTTAGATGAGTGCATAGGATCAAATCTGAAGTTATTTGGTTGAGTCTAGGCCGAGATCTTAAGGTTTTACTGTGGACGGTCACGGGATCACTCTATCAGGGACGATGACTAGGAGTCGTTTGATTAAGTGTGTATCAAATGAACGGAGGATATCGAGCCAGACAGCGTTTTGGAACATAAACCGCGGTCGAGTCAGCGCTGAGGTGGAAGGTGGTGGTGGTGTCAAATGGAAGCCCGCCGCGTGGAGCTTCAGAGCCGTCGTAGGTTGATGTGGCGCCACGCTTTTAAATAGATAAATAGGGATTTAAAAAAAAATCAGAAAATGTGCTCTAGCTTTAAAAATCCATATCCTAATGTAGAAAAATCATTAAAAAAAGTAAAAATACCTACTTGCTCAGTGAACAGAGGAAAACAATGTGGAAATAATTTGGAGTCCATTTAACGCATATTTTATTTTTAATTAATTAAATATTGATTTGGATGTTTTGATTCTCCATGGATGTAGTAATCACACTATGGCTTAAAATTTTAGCATGTTGTTGTCTCTATCTAAAGGAACATTCCCTGATTTTTCTAAATTCAGAGGAGGTTCCTCGACAGAGAATCATATTTTTCAAATTTATGTGCATTATTTGCTTAAAATAATCAGGAAAATTAGCATGTTGCCTAGAAAAATCCATGAACATTTTGGGAGGTTTATGATGACCAGAAAGCCTTTTATGATGACCAGAAAGTGATGACCAGAAAGCCTTTAGGAAAATTTCTTATGAGTCAAGTCATTCAAAATACACCTAATCTTTAAAAACCCTAAATCACTAAAATTATTAATTTTGAAAAATACAAAAATACAAAAATACAAAATGACTTGATTTTTGATCTCCACTATTGTTTAGGATCGAGCTAGCTCACCATAAAAATTCCAAAGCTTTTTTAGTTCATTTGATAACTTAAGTTGATTTTTCAAGATAAATAACATTTTTTGCACTTAAATGATTTTTAAAAATAAAAATATAACTAAAAAAGTTATAAAAGCTTATTTTTTGAGTTCTCTATGATTAGGGGTATTTTCTAAAAATAAAATGATAATTAAAATAAAAACTTGATTTTTAACCTCTTTTAAATATTTAAATATTTAAAAATCCCTAAAAATCACAAAAATAATAAAATTCATGGAAATGTTCTAAATTGCTTCCTAAGCACTTAAGAACAATTAGAATATTTTCCCTAATTTTATAAATAAAGAAATTGAATTTCAAAGCTTGAAAACAATTTTAAAAAAAGCTAAATAAAAGGCTAAAATAAGTTTTTTACTAAAATAATTCCAATAAATCAAGGAAAAATCAGAAAAATATAAAATTTTTTTCTTTGAGTTCTTTGACCTTAGGAAGATTTTTCAAAAATACAAAACATAATTTTTCCAAGTTAAAATATTTTATATTTCTTAAATGCCCAAAAATTTAAAATAATTCTTAAATTTTAAATAAAATTCAAAAAATTATGAAATTTGGTCCAAGGTATTTTCTACTATAGTTCTAACTCTAATGAAAATTTGACGGTATTACGCTTTACCTTGGTCAAGTTAGAGAATTTTCTTTAAAAAATCCTATTTTTGTATAAAAATAATTATATAAATTAAATTAAAATTTTAAAAATCATATTTTCTCCTCTGATGTTTTAATTGACCCATGAGTGAGGTAGGATAAAAATTCCATAGCAATTTGAGTTAAATTTGAGAAATTATGAAGTGATAGAATCATAGGGGAAAAGGTGTAATTTTGGAAATTTGGCCTTAATTAACATTTAGAATAAATTTGTAATGATTGAAATACAAAGGAATTAATTGGTAGAAACCAATCTCACTTTTCCCTAGTTAAAGGATAAATTTGTAAATAATTAAAGTTTATAAGTTTATTAAATTAAATGATCTCACACTTAGGGGTATAATTTTGGGGGTTGATAATTCACTAATTTAAATACCCCTATTCAATGATCAAATGAATTTCAAAAATTAATCATCATGACTTAAAATTCAACCTCTTTAAAAGTAACTAAGCCATCCACCGAAAGCATAAGGGCTTAGTAGTGACCTAAACTAAATCAAATTTGATTAAATGAGGATTAGAAAAATAAACATAGCTAAAAATTAAACACCTTTGAAACATTGTAAGCCAAAGATTAAGTTAAAATTGGTTAAGTGTCTTAATAACACTAACTTGCCAATTTAAGAGTCTGCAACCACATAATCTTCAAATTAAATTATAAGTGATAATTACCCTACTTTAAGTGATAATTGAAACATCAATAATCACTGAGAATTAAAGGCATTAGGATGGGTTATTAAGCAACATAATAAGTTTAAATGAGCTCGAGACTTTTCACCAGGCAGTGAGAGGGAGGCATGGACCTGTTTTTTCTCCAAATCTGTTGGATACCTCGAAAGTCAACTAAACTTAATATATTTTGCTTAACAAAAATCATCCTTAATTAATCAGATAGGGACCCACCAAGATATGACCTAGGCTTAGGAAGATCACCAAAACCTTATTTTTCTACTTTACATAAAATGCCCTCACGTGCATTTTGAGTTTCAGGTGGTGGAAGGAGAAGACTCGACAGTTACACTTTTTATAGTTTACAGTGGCATCTTTCTAGTACTTTCATACTGTACTTTTTATGTTTACAAAATACAAACTTGCATGTTAAACAACAGTGTCACCCTGCATGAAAACAAAAACTTTTAGGGTGGCCACAAAACCAAAACCAAAGCAAAAATAAAATCAAACTAAGATAAAATTCACCGCTCAACATTAAAAAATATAAAATAACTCAAAATTTAATCACAAATATTACAAAAACCTTAATTGCAACTAAATTAAGACGTCTCTAATGGATGATCAGGAACATCTCGGAGGAGGTAACCTACGATTGCTAACAAGGCTTCCCACAGTCTAAATGAAATTATGGAACTCATTAAGTTGAGTTTAGTAAATTCATTTGGACTAAATGATTTCAATATAAAATAGTGGTGTCATAACGAAAGAACCGTATGATCATAACTGGTGTCACTCTAATCAATTTTAACACCCCCCATAACATTTAAAGAAACACAACCATAGGGCCACCTGATTAGACATCATTACTTGACACTCTAGAAAACTTAAACTCATCATGGAATGGAGCTTGGAGCTAGCATGATGGGCAGCATGACCATCTTCAACAACAAAATATGACTTCACCAGCTAAACCAATTCCTTCCTTAGAACTAAACAACAAAACCATAGGACTTCGAGGTTGTCTGCTTATGCAACGTAAATCCTCAACTCATCTTTAGGCCTTTGTATAACTTTGTTGTACAATCTAAGCCCTAAATCATTTAGGATTCTGAGGTTGTTGTTCGTTACGACCTAAATCCTCACAGCTTTTAGGCTATTTGTGTGATCGTTTCACACAAATATAAGCCCTAAACAAATAATATTGTCAGGATGAAATATTTAAATAATTTCTCCTCTAAACTGAAGCCAATTAATAGGATAGACTGGGAAGTCACCGAGATTCTCCTTGGATCTATGACATCCTCTAGTTCTTCCTCCTTTTGGACTCTACAACAAAATGCTCCAAATTTGAGTCATTCCCATTTCACACCTCTTTGCTCGATCTCATTGAAAAAGTCATATCCTTTGACCTCTTTGAAGAAAATTTTTCCTGATCTTTTTATTGAGATTTTTCTTAAGTGACTTCGGTTATTTAAGATGTAATTAACTATAAGGGCTTAACTATAAGGGCTTACCCTTAAGGGCTTACCCTTATAGGAAGCTTTTTGAACCCAGCTTAATATAAACTCTATTTAATTCTTCATATTAAATAGGGGAAATTATTGGCAAATAAAATGGTTTCGCCGACCAAATAGATATGATATATTTCTTAGTCTGTTTGATCGAGTCTTATCCTCAAGTCTTATCTCAAGTCTTATGTTTATCCACAAGTCTTATGTTTATCCATCGGGATAGATACAAGGTTTGAGGTATAGTGCTCTTTCATTTAAACTATGAAAAATATGGGGTCAGTTTTATTTCATATTTTTTTAAAACATATATACATAAGTAAATTAAACATTCTTTTGAAGCGGGCAGCAGAATTTCGTTCCGGTAACCGACAGCTTCTTACGGGCAACTCCTCAACCAAAATAGTGCTGACAGTACCATTTTAGTTAGTTTAAGATTGAGCTTGATTTTATTTCTTTTGAAAATTTTAAAGATCTTGCTAACTTTAGTTTTAAACTTTAATTTTAGAAAACTGCTACCTTGTATTTTTCTTTTATCCTCTTATTATTTGTTTTTTTATGTTGAGACTATGAATTCAAAGTTAGTGTGTTAGTTTGGTTTTATGTTTGTACCCACTACTTAGAAGTCTACTAAATCTCTACATATTAAATTGAAATGAAAATGATAGAAAATTAAATTAATTTTACTCCTATTTTTAGTTTTATACTTGTATATTTAGGATATAAAAATTCTTGTAAGCATGTTATTTCAACTTTCATTCGTGCTTATATATCTGATGCTAAACTGTTTAATCTGTTAGAAATTTAAGTTTGGGGGGGAATGAAAAATATTTTTAAAACTTAAATTTTATATGTTCTCAAATGTGCTATAAGTGAATTTGTGCTATAAGTGAATTTTTGCTATAAGTGAATTTTATTTGAAAAGAAAAAAATGATCATGTATATGAAGTTATATTAGGGAAGTAAAATTTGATTTTAGAAATGAGTAAGCAAATTTAGTAAAAAATTTTAGTAATGAAAAAAAAATTTAAGTTAAAAGTTTTTAGTGTAGAAAATGTTTAATATAGTGCAACTATCTTTAGCAAAAAAAAAATTATATTTTAGTAACTATCTTTAATATAGTGCAACTATCAAAATTTAATATAGTGCAACCATCTTTAATATAGTGCAACTATCAAAATATAGAAAATTTAGAATTTTATTCTTAATACTTAAATTTCTTTTGTTGAAAATAAATTTCAAAACTATTATTATATTTATAAGTGAAAGAATTATATCAAGACTTTGCTTTAGGAAAGGAGAAGTGAAATTCAAAAAGGTCTATCCAGATATAGTAATTCTTACCTGAAAAAGAAAAAGAAAAAGAAAAAGAAAAGTAAGGGAGGAGAAGCTTGAGGATTAGTGTATAATCAAAAAATTGGTTCCACATTTGATCTTTTTAAATTATGAAACTTGAGAAACTCTTAAGATTAGTGATATAATATAGTGAGAAAGATTATTTAAATAAAAACTTTTAAGTAGACATAATAAAAAGACTAAATTTTAAATATGAAAAATCTACAATATTTCTGAATTAAATAGGAACTCATATTTTCATATTTCTTAACATTCAAAATTTCTAAACTTTAAGTTAGACTCATTTACTGAATATTTTTTCTAAATTGGACTACTATATTTCTAAATCTAATATTTAGTAACTCCTAAAGAAACTCATATACATATCTTACTTATTTAATTTTTAAAAATTGAATTGTCACTTTAGGACAAGTAACATTTTAAGTTTAGCGAGTTTTGATACACCTAAATTATATAGTGTTTTTAGACACATTTTTATACTTATTTTTGAGATATTACGCTTTAATGGAAGGTATTTGTGTGTTTTCCTTTCAGATACAAAAAAAAAGGTGAAAATTGCTAAAAGAAGTTAAAAAAGATCAAATTTTAAGCAAAGAGGTGAAATTTGTGCTAAAGTGTTTTGGCGCCTAGGCGCCAGATCCGGCGCTTAAGCGTCAGGTAAACAGATAAGATCGCGCCTAATCCCAGAGGCCCTGCGCTTAAGCCTTAGATGCAGTTATTTAGCGATTTTCTTCATTTGGCTGAATTTTGAAGAGGTATTTGAGGCACCTATTGGCTTAAGAGGGTGGTTACAACCACCAAGGATGAAAATACAAGTTAAAGAATGGAGGCATCGCTTGGGCAAATTCATCGAATGTGGACAAATTTTGAAGAGATATCAATGCACCTCTTGGAGATTTATAAAAGAAGGAAGTTTCTACATTTGAAAGGGGTGCTTGAAGAGGGAAAGGGATTGAAAGTTTTGAAATGTGTTTTGGAGAGATTTTTAGACAACACAAAAATTTACTTTCAAAAATTTACTTTATCCTTACTTTATCCTTTTTTTGTTTTTAGTTAATTTTGAGAGTGTTGTAAAAGAGAAGAGATTCAAAGGAACATCAAGAGTTCGGTGGAGAGCTTGAGATAAGTTTTTATCTTTTTTTAGATTACTTTTGGTTTTAATTGAGACTTTTGTTGGTTTGACATTGATTTCTACTTTTAAACTAAAGTGTGGTTTTGTTTTCTCCATGGATTTTGAGTAGTTTTCTTTATTTTTTTTCTTAAAATGATAAGTAATTAAGTGTTGGATTGAAGTTGTGGGGAGTATTGATTTTTAATGTTGGAAGAAGTTGTGATGATTTAAATCCATGTACTTCATTTACTTATTGATTTGGCTTATCCAGATATTAAAATTTTTTGTGAGAACATGTAAGAACCGGGTTGGCATTGTCTCAGTCAACAATTGAAAATAATCACATGAGGTTGTATGAATGAGAATGTATTTCATATAATTTAGTGCAAAAAAATAGGGAAATAATCATTGAAGGGTATGGAGTTGGAGGACTTCAAAGTGACAGGTTAAAGCCCCAAACTTGGTTTATTGTTTTAGGTTCTGATACGAGATGTTAAGCCCCGGGTGGAGGAAATCGAGGGAGCTCTAGAGTAAGAGCTGGTATCTTCCCTGCCTATCCGGTCTTCAGAACTATTAAAACTTTAAATTAGCCAATATTATTTATATCATCTCTACTACGGGTAAAGAATAAAATTGCTCCTATTTGGCACAACACAATTAGCATACTTCCATAATATAATTTCTATACTTATTACTGATTCATAATAAGGAGAAAGATATTTATCAAAGTTAGCATTTTTATTTTACATAAACTTAACTTATCTTTTTAAATTGTTACTGTTCTGTCAAAATATCAAAAATACCAAAAAAAATTTAAATTTTAATACTACGAAAATATTTGTAGTTTAAGTAATTGTATTTTTATAATAGAAAGTTTGCTAACTAAAAGTGCATATTGTGTATTCTCTTTGTGGGTTTGATATTCAGGTCTTAATAAAAAATTCCTATATTACTTGATAATGATACATATACTTGCATGGTATCCCAATATATATATATAAATTAAAAAGTTAAATTCTTATTTTCTTCAGAATCAATTATTTTGTACTATTGGAAAGTAAGGAAATATAAATGAAAACTATAATTAAAGTCAATGTTATATTGTTGCATCTAGGCAGTTTCTGGATCACCTACCTTCAGTGTTACAAGATCTTCCTTCAAGTTTTACCTCTTGGACTTGACTTTCAGGGGCATTATTGAAAAGAAAATCCAATAAAGATGTAAGACCAGTTTTGCATTGTATAATCAGAGATGCTCGATAGTATTAACTTGTAATGGACAAAGTCATATGAAATCCACTGAGGATGGTTCACATATTCTAAGTTGTTGGTCGAAGCTTTTGCTTGACAACCGTAATGTGTTGTGGAAGTGGCAAAGGAAATCCACTCAAAATTTTTTACTTATTCGAGGCTATATGTCGAAGCCTTTCCTTGATGACTACAACCTGTAATGGAGGAGGTTGAAGCGAGTCCTTCTAAGATCGATTAAGCCTCAAATGAGGTGTCAGAGATATTGCGTTTCTCGAGACTACGACATAGGTCGCAATAGACCATATATTTTCTTAGAATATGGTTGCAGTAATACTCAAGAATAATTTTTTAAAATGCTTTAGTTGCTGCTTTTGAATCTTTACACCTCAGTGGGGGTGTTTTCCATGCGATATTGTAAAAAAGCCCATGTATCGAGCCTTGAAGAAATCAACTTCTTGATCCAGTTGAAGAAGAACTCCAGTACGATGAGGTGGTGCCGATGAAGCATTATTTGTAACGAATATTTTCCCCAGTCTGGGAGCAATTTTCAAATCCTTGTTGTGTGAACAAAATATGGGATGACTACCTACGATAAGTGAACCCGAACGTTAACGTGAACGACCTTTCGAGACTATAATGAAGATTGCCCCCTAGCCTGAAAGAAGTTGTGAAAGATTTTGTGTTTGAATAAGATGAGAAGACAACTAAGCTACAATCATGCCCAAAACATTAACTTGAGCGACCTTTCTAGGTTGCAGTGAAGGTTTCCCTCCACATAGATCTTCAAGATGTAAAAAAGGTTCCTTCTCCAGTTGGATGATGTATATCTTTGGGAAACTAAATAAGGGCTCGGTGTCAAAGAGTTGAGAACAATGTTGAACGAGACTTTGCTTCCTACAAACAATGTCAAACTGATGCGTGCTAGAAGATTCATAGTGGTAGAGCAATGTATTATGGTCT
Source organism: Phalaenopsis equestris (assembly GCF_001263595.1). Lineage (NCBI taxonomy): Eukaryota > Viridiplantae > Streptophyta > Magnoliopsida > Asparagales > Orchidaceae > Phalaenopsis > Phalaenopsis equestris. The sequence goes on from NW_018164957.1 coordinate 213,003, forward strand.
CAGCGTTAAATAAAATTCAACAAACACTTAAATGAAATAAAACAACTCATAATAACTCTAGAAATTTTTACGTGGAAAAAACAAAAAGAAAAAAGTCATCGGGTCTGGCCCAGCTGAAGAGTTCTACTTTAGAAAAATGAATAAAGTTGCGAGCACTTGTCCCGTAAGTGATAAAGGGTTATTACGTTTCCCTAATTATAACGTCGACATGCTGATGAATTTTTTTCTAAAAATGAGAGGTGATCAATAGCGATTGGCAGTTTTTGATAAGTGGTGGTCGACAGCAGTTAACAGTGATTGACAGCGTTCAACAATGGTCGATAGAGATTGGCTGTGATCGACGACGTTCCAGGATGATCGATGATGTTCGATGGTTGTCGGCGTTATTTCTTGTTGGTTTGTGGGGTTTCCTGTAAGAAGCTGTCGGTCGCTGGAATCGAAATCCCGTAGCTCGCTTCGTAAGAACGTTGAAGTATGAAATCAAACTGGCCCCATATTTTTCATAGTTTAAAATGAAAGAGCACTGTACCTCAAATCCTGTATCTATCCCAAAGGATAAACACAAGACTTGAGGATGAGGCTCGGTCAAATAAACTAAGGAAAGTATGACGTCCGTTTGGTCTGCGAAACCTTTGTATTTGCCGACTAGTTCCCCTATTTAATATAAAGGATTAAATAGGGTTTATATTAAGCTGGGTTCGGACATGCTTCCTATAAGGGCAAGCCCCTATAGTTAATTACATCTTAAATGACCAAATTCACTTAAGAAGACCCGATAAAAATCAAGAAATATTATCTTCAAGGAATTTCAAAATGGTGGGACTCTTCAACAAAATCGGATGTAGAGGTGTGAAAGGGATTGGTTCAAATTTGGAACATTTTATTGTAGAATCTAAAGGTAGAAGAACTAGGGTATGTCATGAATCCGGAGGAGAACCTCGGTGACTTCCCAAGCTATCCTAATGTTTGGCTTCAATTTTGAGGAGAAATATTTTGGTGTTTCATCCTGCCAATTTTATTGGTTAGGGCTTACATTCGTGTAAAATGATCACACAAATAGCCTGGAAGATGTGAGGATTTAGGTCGTGATAGACGACAACCTCGGAATCCTAAAATAAGTTAGGGCTTATATTGTATAGCAGGGCTATGCAAAGGCCTAAAGATAAGGTGAGGATTTACGTTGCATAAGCAA
>NW_018164957.1:214858-218214 GCF_001263595.1 Phalaenopsis equestris
TGTAAAAGTGTACCTGCGAGTCTTCTCGTTCCACCACCTGAAACTTAAAATGCATGTTAAGGCAGTTTATGAAGAACGGGAAAGGTAAAATTTTTAGTAATTTTCCTAACCCTATCTCATATCATGGTGAGTCCTTAAAAGTTTAATTAAGGATGATTTCTTTAAGCAAAGAATATTAAGTTTAATAGGCCTCTGAAGTATCCAACAAGTTAAGAGGGGGAAACATGTCCATGCCTCTCCCTCACCAACTAGTGAAAAGCCTCGAGTCCATTTAAACTTATCATTTTGCTTAATGGTTCATCCTGTGAATATCCTTAATGCTCAGTGAACATCGATGTCTCATATATTCCTAAGAAAGGGGTAATTATCATTTATCATTTAATTTGAAAGTTATGTGGGTGAAGACCCTTAAAGGGGCAAGTTGTTGTAATTTGAACACTTAGTCAAATTTTACTCCTAATTGGGCTTAGTGATGTTTCAAGGATGTTTAATTTTGTTATTTTTATTTCTTTAATCCTCATTTAGTCATTTTTTTTTTATTTAGCCTAAGTCACCACTAAGCCCTTAAGACCTAAATGAGCGTCTTAATTAGAGGGTTAAGTTTTAAGTAGTCATGATTCATGATTTGGATTCTATTTGAAAATCAAGGTACAGGTATTAAATTGATTAATCATTGACTTCAAAAGTTATACCCCTAAGCCCAGGATCATTTAATTTTAATAAACTTCCAAATTTTAATAATTTATAAATTTATTAATCTTAATTAAGAAAGTGAGATTGGTTTCTACCAATTAACCCCTCATGTTTCAAGCATAAATTAATTAAGATCAGAGGTTACCCATTTCCCCTCCTTGAATTAGGCCTAAATGTTAATTAAGGCAAGGTTTCCAAAATTACACATTTGCCCCTAAGGTTCTAACACTTCATAATTTGTCAAATTAAATTCAAATGACTTTGAAATTTTTATCCTACCTCATTCATGGGTTAATTGAGACATCAGGGGAGAAGATATGATTTTTCACAATTTAATTTAATTTATATAATTATTTTAATGCAAAAATAGGATCTTTCAAAGAAAATTCCTAACTTGGCCAAGGTAAATTATAATCCCTTGAAATTTTTATTGGAGGTATACCTAAACTAGAGAAGCTTTTGGATAAAATTTTATAATTTTTTTAACTCTCAGTGATTTATTAGAATTATTTTAAATTCAGGGATATTTAATAAAAATAAAACATTTTAGGCAATGGAAATTAAGTTTTATATTTTTGAAAAATCTCCTTAAGGTCAGAGAACACAGAGAAGCAAATTATATATTTTTTTTATTTTTCCTTGATTTATTGGAATTATTTTTTTGAAAACTCATTTTTAGCCTTTTAAAAATTATTTTTAAGCTTTGAAAAAAAAATATCTTTATTTAGAAAATTAGTGAAAATGTTCTAATTGTTTCTAAGTGATTAGGAAACAATTTAGAACATTTCCATGAGTTTTATTGTTTTTGTGATTTTTATGAATTTTTAATTATTTAAATATTTGAAATATGCCAAAAATTAAGTTTTTATTTTAAATATTATTTTATCTTTATAAAATATCCCTGATCACAGAGGACTCAAAAAACTGAGTTTCATAATTTTTTTAGTTATATTTTTATTTTTAAAAAATCATTTAAGTGTTAAGAGTGGTATTTATCTTTAAAAATCAATTTGAACTCAAAATATTTTGAAACTTCTATGATGAGTTCTCTGGATCATAAATCACAGTGGAGATCAAAAATCAAGTCATTTAAATGTTTATATTTTTCAAAATTTATTATTTTAGTGATTTAGTATTTGGAAAATTTAAGGATAATTTAAATGACTTGACTTATGAAATTATTTCCGTTTTAAATGACTTGACCCATGAAATTATTTCCAAAGGTTTCTCTGGTCATGGTAGACTTTCCAAAATTTTCTTAGAATTTAATAATCAATATGCTAATTTCCATGATTATCTTAAGGATATAATGTGAAATAACTTGAAAAATATAGATCTCTGTATAGGAACTCATCTGACTTTGGAAAAATCAGAGAATGTCCCCCCTTACAGAGGCTACAATATGTCAAAATTCCAAGCCAATGTGATGTGACAATATGCATGGAGAATCAAATGATTCCAAATAGTATTTAATTAATTAAAATTATTTTATGCATCAAATGAGCTTGAAAATTATTCCACATTATTCTCCTCTATTCACTAAGCAAGAAGGTATTTTTATTTTATTTTTTTAATTTTTCTACACAAAGTTATGTATTTTTGAAGTTTTGGGGATTAAATAAATAGGAGAATACCCCTATTTTTATATTTAAGCCGTGCATGCCCCCTCAACCTACGACGGCTCCGAAAGCATGCGTGGTGCGCTCTGGTGGGACGCCGCCGTACACGTAGCTTGCTGACTCGGCCTGCTATTAACGTCTCAAACCGCTGTCCAGCTCGATCTCCCCCCTCCCTTCTTGATCGAACGGCTCCCCGTCATCTTCCCCGATAGAATGATCCCGTGCCCGTCCAGACTAAAACCTTAAGATCTCGGCCTAGACTCAACCAAATCACTTCGGGTTTGATCGTATGGACTCGTCTAAGTGAGACGAACACATCTATACGGCTAAGGTACCATGAAATCAAGTTTAAGTAAATGGAGAATCAAAATAAGCTCGGGAGGAGGAGGAGTTTTATACATTTTCTTTGAGATATGAGGCTTCGATCAGAGGTGTTTGACACGTTCGTTGGGGTCCAAGGAGGCTAGGGATTGAGTCCCTGGCCTTGGTGTGAAGTCTAGGTGTGAATTCGACTAAGCTCGATTTCAGGTGTTGGTCTAGAGCTATGGTAGAGGTTCTGTGAAAGGGGGATTTGATGAGGCTCTGGCTTCTTTCACTCTTGCGAAGGTGTGGGCACAAGCAATTGAAGTTTGGTGGAGTGTGGAGTTGTATTGGGTTCTGTCCTAGTTTCCGACAATGTTTCAAGCTCAAAATTGAGCTACGGCCGTGGGAATGGGTGAGGGAAAATGGTTGGGATGCACTGAGGGGATCTTAGGGAAGCTCTGTGTGAAGTTTGGAGAGGCCTCTCTGAGAAATTTTCAGCACACCTCCCACCGCCGTTGGAGGTGAGTTTTTTATAAAAATTTTCATGGGGTGGCTCTCAGGGCATAAGTTTGGGTGCATTGGGGTGCTTAGATGGAGGGCAGAGGAGCTCCATAGTTTGATTTGGATGAGCTGGCCTCTAGGTTTGATTTGGGTGAGGTACCATAAGGGTGGCTCTCGGTTTTGGGCTTTTTCGGCCACTAGGCTGGCCAGCCGGCCAGGGGGGGGGGGCTAGGGGGTCAG
>NW_018164957.1:218824-219306 GCF_001263595.1 Phalaenopsis equestris
TGGAGGTTAAGGCAATCAATTGGGTGAAATTTGGGGACTTAGCCAATTTAGGGCTAAATTTGGGAATTTTGGATTTAGGCCAAAATCAAAAGGATTTGATGCTTCACCAAGGCCAATTAATGGTTGATTTTTATGTATAGGAATGTTATACAGATTTTGAGTTTATTTTGGTCATATCAAAAGTGAATTTGAGTTTAAGATTGGAATTGGGATCAATTAAGATCAAATTGATGGATATTTGAGATGGATTTGGGGAAATTTGGGTCTTTAAAGGGCAATTTGGGGATTTTGGTTAAAGATGGTCAAATTGGCCAAATTGGGTCATATGGTAGTTGAAAGAAATGAAATTAGGAATATTTGGGATTTTTTGGAATTTTTGGGATTTTTGGGACTTTGGGTCAAAGAGGGGTATTTTGGTAATTATGGGGTGTCTTAAGGGTAAAAGGCCAAGATGGGTATTTTGGTAGATGGGTATTTTGGTA
>NW_018164957.1:219435-231134 GCF_001263595.1 Phalaenopsis equestris
GTAGGTTTAGGGGACTGGGACTATCTACATGAGTCTCCCAAAGAATCAAGGGATCAAAGTCAACAAATATTGGGTTTAGGGTTGTGAGGGATTGTGAGTGAGAGTGAGTGCAAGTGGGTGCAAGTGAGTAAACCAACTAACACCCTGTCAACCCTAAGGTCAAACAGTTTAATGGGAACTCTCCTTGAGCTCCCTCATAGTGACCCCATCTACTAAGTGCTAGAGGTTATGACCAATATGTGGAACTTCAAGTTGAGTGGAGAAGAGTGTAGAATTTTTAATTGTGAGGGTTCCGGATCTAATTTTCTAGGAATAGTCAACAGGAAAAGTCCTATGGCTAGACCCTAGGCTACTAAATGGGACAAACTAAACCTCAACCAAAAATGAGGTCAACAACGGTGGTCTACAAAGATTTGTTGTGATTGACGACCGTCAACGGTAGTCGATGAATGTCAATGATGGTCGACGACGATCGACGACGATTAACGACATTCGACGGTGGTGGTGCCAGACTTTAATTCCTTCTCAAAACTTCAAGCTCTTCCTCAAGCCTCAAGTTCTCTTCTCCCCCACATGAAAGGGCTGAGGATTTATTTATAGAGTTCTAGGTACAATTAATACCGAAATATGAATTACATGGCTCGTAAAGCTCAGAGGGTTTGCCTCAATCAGACAACAATTGATGAATTTTTAAGTGTCTTAATGCCGGTTGAATTAAGTGATCTTAGGTCCGTTGGATTCGTCTTATCAAGACTCTTGAGTTTAATATAGACTCGCCTGAATCGACATTCGTTTGTCCTTCTAAATGTGTTAAAAAAAACTTTCAAAAGTGATTTAACGACTTATTCTAGGCTCGATTTGGTTCAGATTGGACTAATTTTGGTAACATTGAGGTTTTTTTGTCTAGCCGATCAGTTTGACTTTAAGTGTTGAAATCGAAGTTCTAGAATAATTTTTATCGAGGTTTGATTTTTTTTTTCAAAATGTCACATCGAGATCCGTGTAATACCATGAGTTTCATCTCGGATGATAAAATTTTGTAGAAGACCTATCAAATTTGGAATATTAATTTAAATATACATATTCGAAGAAGTATATGAGCAGGATTGTTTGGCAGCAAACAGAACAAGACAAAATAAGTACTGTTTAGTATTTTATGCATCAACTACTAGACTCAATCTTCGTTTTGTACCAGGCACAATTGCTTTTGTAGTCACGCAACTGGAAAGTCAGCAATGATATAATAAATTAAGGCATTAAATTTTTTAATAATCGTCCTTTGGTTTCATTGACGTGGCGGATCAAATTCTACTACTCTAGGATGCTTTGGTAATCATTATTCTAAAGCTTAAGGATTTTATTTGTTTGTTTCTTTATTTGTATAACTTAAAATTAATTCATATTTATTTTTTAATTCAATGTTTTTAGTTTGGTGCTTACATTCTCCACAATAAATAAATATATATATAAATAAATATATAAATAATCAAAGTTAAATTGATTGAGAAACTTTATTTTTACTTGAATCGGATAGAGAAATATTTGTAAATGTAAGACGAACGTAGAATTGCGTACATATTAGATTATTTGGAGGGTACAACTATGTTACATTTAGGCTATACCCCTTGTAATTTTTCATTTAACCTAAGTGTAACCTATCTGTAACATCCGAATAATCAAATATGTACGAACTCTGCGCACGTCTTATGTATGCAAATATTTCTCAATCAAAAGGTGCATAAATAATTGGGATTCGGGAAAGGTAGGCGCCACACTTCATGTCTCATTGATATACATTCTTCTTATGATTAACATGGCATAAATGTTTAAGAAAAGTTTGAGATCCATTTTATTTTTCTTAGATTTTTTTTTTTTTTTTTGCATTTTATCTTTATTTCTGTTCTGAGAGTCTTTCTGCAGATTATCACAAATTATGAATTTATTGATATCCTAATAATTTTCTTAAAATATATATTGCAAGTATAATTTTAATGCTTATTATTCATATGTTGGCTACTGTGTAACAAATTTTATTGATGATACCTGTTGGATCCGGATTTGTCCTTCGGAAATACATGGCTCGAGAGTTAGAGCTGGGAGGAGTAGAGAGGAAAAGTGTTGGAAAATTCTTAGTAGGGAGGTCGGGCGATAGTTCTCGGATTAGGATTTCTTTATTCATCGTTGAGCTTCTTATTTATAGGACGCCCTCTTTTACAATTACAAAAAGAAGAGAGCCATTATGGAAATAGCCTTCAATTGCGGAAAGAGAGAGAGAGAGAGACAAAGAGACAGAAAGAGAGAGAGAGTGATTGGGGAAACCATCCATAATACAATCAATGTGCTAATTTAATGCTAAATTTGTATTAAAATTTGAATTTGGGTATGTCAGTAAAAGCCGAAAGACGAGTTTTGGTATGGTCGACCAAAGCAACTGGCCTCATGGAGGTCATTTCTATCAAGGAATAAATAGTCAGTCGGCTGGTTGAGCTCAATTGGCTTTTTGGGAGCTTCGGCTAATGGTACTGTTGATAAACCCGTCGACTGGATTTGTCGAGGGCTGACTTGACCAGTTTGATGATCTTTCAGATGACCGATCCAGATCATACCACTTGAATTTAATATCTCAATCATGGAGCCATTATCATTAGCCGTTCAATTGCTTTGAGATTTGTACTGACGATATTGACTTACAGAATACATGAGTTAATTTATAAATTTTTTAAATAATAGGTTTAGAAAAATTTTAATATTCTTCTTCTAAATTCTCTTGCCATCTTAAACTTGAATCTGCTAACATTTTTTTTTTACAAATAAGGAACAAATATCGCAAAAGTTTAGATCTCTCGCAGTCACTTCATCCAGGACTCTCTAGGGCCCAAAGTTTGGGAAAAAAAAAAAGTAATTTTTTAGATGTCATGTTCCTCCTACCGGTGTAAACTAGCTGAGCACAAGCAGGTCCAAATTTAGATCGTGTTCGGCTCGTTTATATTTCAAGCTCAAAAATGCGTGTGTTCGGCTCGTTTGCCTAGTAAGTCGAACACGAGCTTTTAACAAACAAAGAGTCGTTTTGACAACCCTAATCATATAGTCATAAGATGTTAAAAATTGAGACAAGATTTTTTTTTTTATATTAAAACATTATTTGAATCTAATTTAATATTTTTTATTCTCTTTTTTTAATTAATACTTTTAATTGATTATAAATCTTTGTAGCCTTTAAAAAATACTACTCATCAAATATATATATATAATTGATGAATAGTATTTCAAGCCAAAACGAGCCAAATACGAACGAACAAATCTTCGTTAGTCTTCGGCTTGTTAACTTATCGAACGAGCCGAACACGAGATTCTTAACTAGTCGAACAAGAGTTGTTCGCGAAGAACGAGCCATGTGGACAGCCCTAGTTCCCCCCCTATTTTTTATTATGGAGAATAGATTTTTTTATTTTGGCCAAAACATTTTTTATATTTTTTAAATTTTATCATAAGAAAGTTGTAACATAAAAATAAAATATAGTAAAGTAATTTCAAAAAGATAATATAAAAACCATATCATCATCATTATAAAAATAGGAATACAAATTTTCTCATAATATTTTTAAAAATACTTAATAAGTTAGTAAAAGATTCTCCGTGTATGAACATCAACTAAGAAAAATAGGCATCCTACAAACTCGTTATAAAAAAATTTGAATTATCAATCAATCGGGCAACAGACGGTGAGGGAACCTCCTAATGAGTTCTTTGAATCTTTCCGAGCTTCATAAATAGATTCAACTTCATGGTGGCAAGAAAATATTATATCATTTTGAAGTTTGACCCTTTTCGAAGGTGGAAACTATTTTGTTAAGAATTTTTGGGCCAAGTCGCTCCATATCCTACTTGATTATAGACTTAACAAATTTAGCCACATTTTAGCTTTATATAGTAAAATGTCGCGTATAGTTCTAAAAAACCCTGCTAAATAAAGGTTTGGATTTTCAGACGGTATTCCTCCAAACTGATTGTTTTATATCATTTGGATAATAACAAACTTCAATTCAAAGATATTTGATTCTATAGTAGGGGCGTGGATACCAAGATGGATTTTATCTACCATTGGGTCAGCATAGTCTCTCAAAGATCTAGATGTAACTTGATGTTTAAGGGCTTCTTAGTTATTCTGATGATTGTTAGCCATCTCTCATAAAAGTTGTTGTAGTCTCTTTTTTTTTCTTATTTTTTCGATAATTCTATCGAGCTCAGAATCGTAGGGTTCAAATTTAGGAGGCCCTGAACTACACTTATACTAACTAGAACAAATAACAGAAAACAATACACAAACAACAAATTTAAAACAAGATATTTATTTTTCTTTTTTGAAGTAAAGAAATAAAAATAATTGAACATGAAACAATAAACGCTACAATTTTTCAAATTTAAGACTGAAAAGTTCAACTAAAATTTTCATAATTTAAATTCATCGTTGTTCCCCGACAACAGTGTCAATATTTTGACATACACTAAGTGCTACAAAACACATGCAACTCACACAAATCAGTAGTACCGGGATTTGAGTATGGTTTTCAATCCCATAGGGAACGAGATAAACTCAATTAAAAAAAGTTTTAGCCTACAATTGTTAGTCCTAGCTTGAAAGGCTAAAGTTTTGAAGTTTAATACAAGTTCTTACCCTAATTATTGAAAATGAGAAAAACCTAAGTTTTAAAATACATAAGTGAAAGTAATGATGATTAAGATATTTCCCAAGAAATCTCTTTTGAAGTGTTTATGTAGGGATTTAACTTAGCAAATGATTCATAGAAGGTGTCAAACAAGATAACAACAAAATCTTTATTATCTCTTACCGACAGTCTAAGAAAAGTTGACGATTCATTCATTTAGTTCCCCAAATCAAATGAAAAATCCCAGATAACCTTGCTATCTAATCAATTTGCACAAATTCAAAGGAAATTTCCAATTCTAATGAGTTCACTTGGACAACTTAATCGTTCCTTATAGATTCCTCCCAAAAATTCTATAATCACGAGTAATTTTAAAAAATTAACTGGCCAAATTAATATTCTATGATCTTCTAAGTTATTCCTCCACCAATTAAAAATTTTATAAAAAAATTCACACCAACTTGCTTAACCCTTATCCCTACACTTCCACAATAAAAAAGAACAAAAAAAAAACTCTACTCACTAAGCATGCCAAATTTCATCAACATCAACAATAAATTAAAAGTAAAAATTATATAAAAACGTCTCAAAATTCAAGAACAAACACAAAAACTAAGAATACTTGTCTCCCTTAAGTCCAACAATAGTAGATGAATTACAAACACACTCTCAATCTCTTAATCTCAGTCCTTTGTTTGATCTTGATTTGAAACTTTTAACCTCCTTGCTAGATGTATGACCATCTCCTCTAGAATTTCCTTCCACTATAAAGACAGAAGTAAACAAAACAAAAAGCCTTTTAAACTTCGTCTCCACTTTTTTATATTTTCTCCCCATGATGTCGAATTCAAAACTGCTCCAACAACCAATCTCTGTTTTGGGCGCCTAGGCGTCCAGTGGCTGGTGTCTAATATGCAAGCTCTCCATTTGGAACAGCCCATCTGGCGGTAATTGTTGTTTCGTATTGGAAAAAGTTATTTCGACAGTTTTAAACTTCATGATTACCCTCAACAGTAGCCACTCCAACTCTATCACGAGCATATTTGTCTATTTTGTTTCCAACTTTAATGTCATTCAAAGAACTAAAATTCTCGTCATCACAGTCTCCTGCGCGATTGACTGAACACCTGAAAAATATGTTTTTAGAAGAAAAAATTTCATGTTGTAAAAGTTTTCACTGCTTCTTCCAGTGTGAGTCTAATTTCTATAATCATAACAAAAATTCACTTCGAAACCCAATTTACCAGTTTCAAAATGAAAATTCACATCAAAACCTAAATTTCATTGCTGCAATTTTCATTTTGATAATTCAAATTAAATTTCGAAGTCAATTTTTATCTTTGAAATGATAACTTAAATTTCCATGTCCGTTTTTATGTATTGAAGAAAAAAAAAAAAAAAAAAAACAAAAATGCTGAAAAAAAAAACAAAAATGCTAAAATTCGTCGCCTCTAGAATATTGACCACATAAGCAGCCCAGATTATAGTAGAATTAGAGCCGCCAAGTCAACTAAGTCGGAAAATAATTACTAAAATATTTAATGTCTTAATTTATAATATCCTTTTCTTCATATCTGACTTTGGATCTGACTTTCCTGCTACGGATCTATAAAACCTTCCATGCCTGGTACAAAACATAGATTGAGTTTAATAGTTCATGCATCAATTACTATACAATACTTATTTTGTCTTTTCTTTTTGCTGCCAAAACAAGCCTGCCGATAAATTTGTTTGTATTTGTATATTTAAATCAATATTCCAAACTTGTCTCAACAAGCAACTTCTCACTGCAATTCAAAATATACCTACTTGGCCATGACAGGTATCTTATAAGAAATTCCTCATTTGGAATCATCATTTATGTCATACTAAAATTTGTATTTTCTTCTTAAAAGATATGCTAAATTGGAAATAAATCAATTGCATTACTTGTCCCAATGTTAAATTGGAAATAAATCTATGACATTAATTGCCCTGATATAATGTAATTAACATTGATTCCATATGCTGATTTTTACGCTTAATTTCTGCTCTCAATTTACTTTTTTCCTCTTCTAAATCATAGAATACTTATATAAATACCACTCATCTTTGCTCTAATAAGCATCAACAAATACAACAAATGTACCATTAATAAAATAAGTGCAAACTATAATAAAAATTTAAAATTTGATGAGAAATGTCTTAGAAAATCTCTTATGATCATTTTCTCAATAGATTTCTATTGCCCAATGAAAATAAAATCAGCAAGTTTTGAAAATGCTTGCATAACAACACAATATTACATTACCGAAATGCAAACCATTGTTGATGTACACCTACAACATCTACTTATACAGGTATTTTATTTCTAATTATACTATTTCTAATTATACTATAGCTCTCTACTATAGCTCTCTTAGTATAACAACTTATGTAGATTATTTCTCTCTATAAATTGCACTAGTAAAAATCCTCGTTCTTTTAATTTGAAAGGATTTTAAATTGCTGCAATTGTTAGGACTAAAAAGACTTTTAGCAGTGATTTTAAATATTTTTTTGTATTTTTTAAATATTTTTAGCAATTTCTTAAAAATATCTTCAAACAAACGCTGCTAAATTATTTTTCTTTTTTTCTTTGTAGTGCCTCTAACGACTTTCTTCAACTCTCGTGTCACAATGGCCGGCTGAGGCGTCATCAGAGACTTCGAGCGCTATCTCAGGCACGGCCATTTCGTTAATTGTCGGATCAACGAGGTTGGGTCTGGCATCTTTATAGATGCAGTAGAGCACAATCTTTACAATACCAAACAGTAGTCCAAGAACGTTTGGTATTTACCTATTTCAATATTTAAGAAAACTAATAAGGTTTACAAAAAAGCTATCTCAAGTACTTGGCTAACTATTTTAATTGGCCAGCACATTGTATATGCTGTAAAGATTATCTTTTTTCAAGTTTATATACAGAAGAAAAAAAGTTATGAAATTAAATCTGATTATCTTATTATAGGATTCTTACAACATCAAAATGGCTGCGGATTGACGTCAATTATGACTTAGTTGAAGTTTTTCAAAACCTTCATACTAATAATTTATTGGAATTAAAATAATTTATTGGAATTAAAAATTGGAATTAAAAAAATTAATTATCCAAAACCACCTCTTAAAAAGCATTATTATATCCTTCTTCTTATGGATGTCATTTTTCATCAAACTTCTAGAGGACACCATACGACATATGATGCCATTGGTTTCGCTTCTAGTGGACGCCATCCATACGACATATGATGTCATTGGTGATGTCATTGGTCTATGTGCTTGGAACATTTATTACCTTAGTGATCATCAAATCCTTGAAGAATGTCACTAACTTATGCTAGACACTACCATGACGCAAGCCAGATGATATGCCCCTCCCCAGATACAATCAAGGAGAAGAAAGAATGCACACAAAAAAATAAAAATTAAAATTAAAACTAAGCCCATAGAAGAGTTATAAATCAGCCCTAGTCATATTTTTTTTATTTTCATCCAAATATTATGTGCTTATTTATCACATGAAAACTAAAGAAAAGTACTATTTTTTTGTTTGGAATATTATGTGCTTATTTATCACATGAAAAACTATTTCGAATAAAATAAAAAAAATATGACTAGGGCTGATTTATAACTCTTCTATGGGCTTAGTTTTAATTTTAATTTTTATTTTTTTTGTGCGTTCTTTCTTCTCCTTGATTGTATTAGGAGAGGGGCATATCGTCTAGCTTGCGTCATGGTAGTGTACATCATAAGTTAGTGACTTTCTTCAAGGATTTAATGATCACTAAGGTAAGATCACTAAGGTAATAAATGTTCCAAGCACATAGACCAATGACATCATATGTCGTATGGTGTCCACTAGAAGTGAAACCAATGACATCATATGTCGTATGGTGTCCTCTAGAAGTTTCACGAAAAATGACAAAAAATGACGTCCATAAGAGAAAGGATATAATAATGCTTTTTAAGAGGTGGTTTTGGATAATCAATTTTCTTAATTCCAAAAAATTATTAGTTTGAAGGTTTTGAAAAACTTCAACGAAGTCAAGATCAGTCTAATTATAACAGCATTCATCTGATTACAGGAATATTAGAAAGAAAGTTTTCTAAATTTTTATTACTTGGTCCTATATTGAGATCAAGTTTAGGTCAAGGTTGGATGTTAGAATACCTCATTACAGGAATATTAGATTTTCCTTTTTCTAAGGTTATTTTTTGGTTAGAAAACTTGATTTTAAAGCTTCTTTGTTTTTTTCAAAAGTTGATTTAATTTATTTTTAATCTAAAACAAATGTTCAGCAAATGTTTGAAAGGCATTATTAGTAAAATTTAATTATTTTCATTTCATAATAAAATCCGTTGCTTTCATGTGTTAAAATTGATATTTCTGAAGGTTGTGAGTTCAAGGCTTTCGGATTAATCATTATTAATGCTAGCTTTCAAGGAAAGATATGGAGATTCAACAACCTCTCTATATTCATTTTGTCATTTTTACTAATCATAAAAAGTTGAGCTTGATTAGTATAATGCCAAGAGAACCAAGAGAGAAATTATATATTTTCCTTGCTTATTTCTTCTAAGCATGTTGTCAAAATATACTTCACATATTTCAAGAAGAAATTCTTTAGAGGTGTTATTTCAATATCACTGACTAAAATTTTCATAACGAGGTTGATTATATTCTAGAATGAGAATAGCCCTCGCATTACTTTGTAAGCTACAGGAAGACTGTTAATTAGCATCAGAGCTCGTGTTGGCCTTTAATTTAACACAAAATTTGCATCAAATTTAGGTTACATTCCCAACCAGTATAGCAAAAAAAAAAAAAAGGACACAGTGGCTAATGTCAATGGTTATCGATCAGTGTCGGCCATTGCCAATTCTATTAAGTAACTTAGTAGCGGTGGTTGATGCTAAGTTGTCAGAAATGCCCTAATATTTGTGCCCATGCCGACCAAACCTCATTTCCCACCCCTTCTTCGTTTCAGTAGCTTTGTGCAGTGAAACCGATGACCTCAGGGTGAATCCGAGTGAAAGTGACCACTCTAGTGAACTCGAGCGACTCCAATGACATTTTCACCATTCGAATTGTGGCTCCAGCAAGCTAAACTCCTCATACATTTCATATATATATATATATATATATATATATATATATATTTCTCTCTTGAGTCTCTCCTCATGGCATTTTCCATCTAAATTTGTTATTATTTTGTGTGTTACATAGGTAATGACTAAATCTAATGTGGTTATTATGTGTTATGCAAAGCAATGTGTGAGAAGTTTGCTTAGAGTTGATTTCTGGTGTGAGAAGTTTGCTTCATTAAAAATGTATGGCTTATAGTAGGACTTAGTAAATCTGGAAAATCGCTATTTATTAAATCAAAATATTATTAAATCTCAAATAATGTTTGACTCAATTAAGACTAAATCCAATTAAATCTATTTGAAATACATTTTTTTTTGTACTAAATTTGTTAAATCAAACTAATAAATAGATTTATTAAAATTGGATTTAATAAACGTCAAGTTGGTTATATGTTGGTTTTTTGGTGGAGTCCATAGTGAGAGTGAATGACTTCAAATTTGAATCTTAGGCAGTTTGTGTGATTTGATATAATGAAATGAGTGCCCACCTTTAATAATATAGGAAGATGTGCCTCGTATGATAAAGTGCAAGTGGATTTAATGAGGTGTCTATACTGGCACTCAACAACTCAAAATATATATGGCTAGTTTGGAGAGGCTTAAAAAGGCAATTTATGGTATTTATTAGATGCATATGAAGTATAAAATAAATGTGTGGTAGGTATATGAAAAGGTGGTTGTTGATAAATTTTGTCTTATTATTTTCATTATAGTTTACTACAAATTATTGTTTTGAAATTTTTTTTGTAGACTAGATATTAGAGCAACTACATACATAACACACAATTCTCATGTAATTACATAAGGTTAGTATTGTCAATATGACAAATATCTACTTATATTGATATATAGAACTGCATATATATTGCAGATGGATATTTGAAAAGTGAGATCGTATGTGTATAACATATTATATCCAGGAATAAAATGACCAACTGAAAAATTTTTTGCTAGTGTTGAGTAATTCGTGTAGGAGGCAACATAACTGCGTGTTACCTTTGAGAAGGTAGGTTTAGATGTGCCTGTGCGAAGCATAAGAATCAAGCGTAATTTTCGCCAGACAAAGTGAAGTTAAATACATTTTGTAAGAGATTTAAACCTTATTATTAGAATTGGAGTTCTCATGGTGAATTTGAACCAGAGATTCAATACGTTCATGCTGGAGACTCATCAAGTTATGCCCCTCCAACTGTTCATGATTATAACATGTATGAGGAAATGATTATTCATGCCAACATAGCTCATTTGATTGAGAGTGTGTCTGATGATCATCAAAAACTAAATAGTCAAGCGCAAATGTTGCCAAAAATCTTTATGAGAAAGATGCACTTCACATACGAAGTTATTCAGTTGCCTTAAGATGATGAGTATCAAATTTGATTTTAACATGCCCAGTGAATGCTTCAATCAGGTATTAACATTATTAAAATAGATGAAATCTGCAGATAATTTAGTTCATTATGATATTTATAGAACAAAAACATTAGTGTCACAGTTAGGTTTACTATATGAAAATATAGATTTTTGTGTTAAAAAGTGCATGCTATATTACAAGGAAGATGAACTTAAGGCGAAATGCAAATTTTATAGTGTTCATAGGTTCAAACCAAGGCGGAGAAAAAGTAAAAAGTAGAATAATATTTCTTACAAACTTCTCTTTTACTTTCCTCTCCTTCCGCGGCTTCAACAATTGTTTGCTTTTATACACAAAGCTCCTCAGATGACATTGCATAGTAGCACATCTGTTGGTGCTAATGTAATGACTCATCCTTTAGTTGGTGAAGCCTATAAATACTTTGGTCATAGTTATCATGAATTTGCAAAAGAGCCATGTAACATTAAGCTTAACTTATGGACATAGAGGTT
>NW_018164957.1:231907-243250 GCF_001263595.1 Phalaenopsis equestris
TTTATAAGGTCATTTTTGACCAAACACAACAATCAATTTGAGCTTAGCCCAAAGCTAGCTCAAGTTAGACTCAAATTTGACCCATAAAGGTTTAATTTAAGTCTAAACCCAAAACCATCCAAATTGATTACCAAATCAACTTCAAAATAACTTTCATCCTTCATGAAAGTTGTTTATAATGAGGTTTTACATCAAACAAAACAATCAATTTGAGCTTAGCCCAAAGCTAGCTCAAGTTAGACTCAAATTTGACCCATAAAGGTTTAATTTAAGTCTAAACCCAAAACCATCCAAATTGATTACCAAATCAACTTCAAAATAACTTTCATCCTTCATGAAAGTTGTTTATAATGAGGTTTTACATCAAACAAAACAATCAATTTGAGCTTAGCCCAAAGCTAGCTCAAGTTAGACTCAAATTTGACCCATAAAGGTTTAATTTAAGTCTAAACCCAAAACCATCCAAATTGATTACCAAATCAACTTCAAAATAACTTTCATCCTTCATGAAAGTTGTTTATAATGAGGTTTTACATCAAACAAAACAATCAATTTGAGCTTAGCCCAAAGCTAGCTCAAGTTAGACTCAAATTTGACCCATAAAGGTTTAATTTAAGTCTAAACCCAAAACCATCCAAATTGATTACCAAATCAACTTCAAAATAACTTTCATCCTTCATGAAAGTTGTTTATAATGAGGTTTTACATCAAACAAAACAATCAATTTGAGCTTAGCCCAAAGCTAGCTCAAGTTAGACTCAAATTTGACCCATAAAGGTTTAATTTAAGTCTAAACCCAAAACCATCCAAATTGATTACCAAATCAACTTCAAAATAACTTTCATCCTTCATGAAAGTTGTTTATAATGAGGTTTTACATCAAACAAAACAATCAATTTGAGCTTAGCCCAAAGCTAGCTCAAGTTAGACTCAAATTTGACCCATAAAGGTTTAATTTAAGTCTAAACCCAAAACCATCCAAATTGATTACCAAATCAACTTCAAAATAACTTTCATCCTTCATGAAAGTTGTTTATAATGAGGTTTTACATCAAACAAAACAATCAATTTGAGCTTAGCCCAAAGCTAGCTCAAGTTAGACTCAAATTTGACCCATAAAGGTTTAATTTAAGTCTAAACCCAAAACCATCCAAATTGATTACCAAATCAACTTCAAAATAACTTTCATCCTTCATGAAAGTTGTTTATAATGAGGTTTTACATCAAACAAAACAATCAATTTGAGCTTAGCCCAAAGCTAGCTCAAGTTAGACTCAAATTTGACCCATAAAGGTTTAATTTAAGTCTAAACCCAAAACCATCCAAATTGATTACCAAATCAACTTCAAAATAACTTTCATCCTTCATGAAAGTTGTTTATAATGAGGTTTTACATCAAACAAAACAATCAATTTGAGCTTAGCCCAAAGCTAGCTCAAGTTAGACTCAAATTTGACCCATAAAGGTTTAATTTAAGTCTAAACCCAAAACCATCCAAATTGATTACCAAATCAACTTCAAAATAACTTTCATCCTTCATGAAAGTTGTTTATAATGAGGTTTTACATCAAACAAAACAATCAATTTGAGCTTAGCCCAAAGCTAGCTCAAGTTAGACTCAAATTTGACCCATAAAGGTTTAATTTAAGTCTAAACCCAAAACCATCCAAATTGATTACCAAATCAACTTCAAAATAACTTTCATCCTTCATGAAAGTTGTTTATAATGAGGTTTTACATCAAACAAAACAATCAATTTGAGCTTAGCCCAAAGCTAGCTCAAGTTAGACTCAAATTTGACCCATAAAGGTTTAATTTAAGTCTAAACCCAAAACCATCCAAATTGATTACCAAATCAACTTCAAAATAACTTTCATCCTTCATGAAAGTTGTTTATAATGAGGTTTTACATCAAACAAAACAATCAATTTGAGCTTAGCCCAAAGCTAGCTCAAGTTAGACTCAAATTTGACCCATAAAGGTTTAATTTAAGTCTAAACCCAAAACCATCCAAATTGATTACCAAATCAACTTCAAAATAACTTTCATCCTTCATGAAAGTTGTTTATAATGAGGTTTTACATCAAACAAAACAATCAATTTGAGCTTAGCCCAAAGCTAGCTCAAGTTAGACTCAAATTTGACCCATAAAGGTTTAATTTAAGTCTAAACCCAAAACCATCCAAATTGATTACCAAATCAACTTCAAAATAACTTTCATCCTTCATGAAAGTTGTTTATAATGAGGTTTTACATCAAACAAAACAATCAATTTGAGCTTAGCCCAAAGCTAGCTCAAGTTAGACTCAAATTTGACCCATAAAGGTTTAATTTAAGTCTAAACCCAAAACCATCCAAATTGATTACCAAATCAACTTCAAAATAACTTTCATCCTTCATGAAAGTTGTTTATAATGAGGTTTTACATCAAACAAAACAATCAATTTGAGCTTAGCCCAAAGCTAGCTCAAGTTAGACTCAAATTTGACCCATAAAGGTTTAATTTAAGTCTAAACCCAAAACCATCCAAATTGATTACCAAATCAACTTCAAAATAACTTTCATCCTTCATGAAAGTTGTTTATAATGAGGTTTTACATCAAACAAAACAATCAATTTGAGCTTAGCCCAAAGCTAGCTCAAGTTAGACTCAAATTTGACCCATAAAGGTTTAATTTAAGTCTAAACCCAAAACCATCCAAATTGATTACCAAATCAACTTCAAAATAACTTTCATCCTTCATGAAAGTTGTTTATAATGAGGTTTTACATCAAACAAAACAATCAATTTGAGCTTAGCCCAAAGCTAGCTCAAGTTAGACTCAAATTTGACCCATAAAGGTTTAATTTAAGTCTAAACCCAAAACCATCCAAATTGATTACCAAATCAACTTCAAAATAACTTTCATCCTTCATGAAAGTTGTTTATAATGAGGTTTTACATCAAACAAAACAATCAATTTGAGCTTAGCCCAAAGCTAGCTCAAGTTAGACTCAAATTTGACCCATAAAGGTTTAATTTAAGTCTAAACCCAAAACCATCCAAATTGATTACCAAATCAACTTCAAAATAACTTTCATCCTTCATGAAAGTTGTTTATAATGAGGTTTTACATCAAACAAAACAATCAATTTGAGCTTAGCCCAAAGCTAGCTCAAGTTAGACTCAAATTTGACCCATAAAGGTTTAATTTAAGTCTAAACCCAAAACCATCCAAATTGATTACCAAATCAACTTCAAAATAACTTTCATCCTTCATGAAAGTTGTTTATAATGAGGTTTTACATCAAACAAAACAATCAATTTGAGCTTAGCCCAAAGCTAGCTCAAGTTAGACTCAAATTTGACCCATAAAGGTTTAATTTAAGTCTAAACCCAAAACCATCCAAATTGATTACCAAATCAACTTCAAAATAACTTTCATCCTTCATGAAAGTTGTTTATAATGAGGTTTTACATCAAACAAAACAATCAATTTGAGCTTAGCCCAAAGCTAGCTCAAGTTAGACTCAAATTTGACCCATAAAGGTTTAATTTAAGTCTAAACCCAAAACCATCCAAATTGATTACCAAATCAACTTCAAAATAACTTTCATCCTTCATGAAAGTTGTTTATAATGAGGTTTTACATCAAACAAAACAATCAATTTGAGCTTAGCCCAAAGCTAGCTCAAGTTAGACTCAAATTTGACCCATAAAGGTTTAATTTAAGTCTAAACCCAAAACCATCCAAATTGATTACCAAATCAACTTCAAAATAACTTTCATCCTTCATGAAAGTTGTTTATAATGAGGTTTTACATCAAACAAAACAATCAATTTGAGCTTAGCCCAAAGCTAGCTCAAGTTAGACTCAAATTTGACCCATAAAGGTTTAATTTAAGTCTAAACCCAAAACCATCCAAATTGATTACCAAATCAACTTCAAAATAACTTTCATCCTTCATGAAAGTTGTTTATAATGAGGTTTTACATCAAACAAAACAATCAATTTGAGCTTAGCCCAAAGCTAGCTCAAGTTAGACTCAAATTTGACCCATAAAGGTTTAATTTAAGTCTAAACCCAAAACCATCCAAATTGATTACCAAATCAACTTCAAAATAACTTTCATCCTTCATGAAAGTTGTTTATAATGAGGTTTTACATCAAACAAAACAATCAATTTGAGCTTAGCCCAAAGCTAGCTCAAGTTAGACTCAAATTTGACCCATAAAGGTTTAATTTAAGTCTAAACCCAAAACCATCCAAATTGATTACCAAATCAACTTCAAAATAACTTTCATCCTTCATGAAAGTTGTTTATAATGAGGTTTTACATCAAACAAAACAATCAATTTGAGCTTAGCCCAAAGCTAGCTCAAGTTAGACTCAAATTTGACCCATAAAGGTTTAATTTAAGTCTAAACCCAAAACCATCCAAATTGATTACCAAATCAACTTCAAAATAACTTTCATCCTTCATGAAAGTTGTTTATAATGAGGTTTTACATCAAACAAAACAATCAATTTGAGCTTAGCCCAAAGCTAGCTCAAGTTAGACTCAAATTTGACCCATAAAGGTTTAATTTAAGTCTAAACCCAAAACCATCCAAATTGATTACCAAATCAACTTCAAAATAACTTTCATCCTTCATGAAAGTTGTTTATAATGAGGTTTTACATCAAACAAAACAATCAATTTGAGCTTAGCCCAAAGCTAGCTCAAGTTAGACTCAAATTTGACCCATAAAGGTTTAATTTAAGTCTAAACCCAAAATTTTAAATCTTTTCAAAATCAATACATACACTTAATACATTCATTTAGGTCTTAAGGACTTAGTGGTGAACTTAGGTTAAAATCCACTTGTTAAAAGAGGATTAGAAAAATCAATATAATTAAACTCTTTTAAAACACCACAAGTCCAATTAGGATTAAAATTTGGCTAAGTGTTCTTAATAACACTGATTTGTCCCCTAAAGGGTCTTTACCTACATAATTTTCAAATTAAAAGAAAATGACATTTACCTTATTCTTGGGAATAATCAAGACATCAATGTTCACTGAGCATCAGGTTGTTCTCAGAATGAATTATTAAGTAACATAATAAAGTTTAAATGGATTCTAGGCTTTTACCAGATATTAAGAAGGTTGCATGGACCTGCTCCCTACTCTTAAACTGGTGAATACCTTAGGGATCTATTAAACTTAATATGTTTTACTTAATAATATTACCCTTAAAATTTAAGGACTCCCAACACGACATAGAGTTAGGAAGGTCTCCAAAACTTTACTTTTCCAAACTCTATATATATAAATGCTTTAACATGCATTTTAAGTTTCAGGTGGTGGAATAAGAAGACTCGCCAGGTACACATTTATAGTTTTCAGCGTTGTTTTTCTTGTACTTTCATACAGTACTTTTATACCTGCAAAATTGCATGCTAAACAATTTCACCCTGCATGAAAACTAAAACTATTAGGATAGCCACATAACCATACTCAAAACCAAAACTAAAATCAATCAAGATAAAATTCACCGCCACAACATTCAAAATATAAAACAACTCAAAATTTAATCACAAACATCACAAAAAAATACAACTTCAACTAAATTAAGACGTCTCTATTGGAAGATCGGGAACCCCCGGAGGAGGTAACCTACGGTTGCTAACGAGTTTTCCCATGGTCTAAATGAAACTATGGAACTCATTAAGTTGAGTTTAGTAAGTTCATTCGGACTAAGTGATTCCAATAGAAAATAGTGGTGCCGGGACGACGGAACCGTGGGATCTTGACCGGTGTCGCTATAATCAACTTTAATATGCCCATAATAAAGAACTTTAACCATAAGGTCATCTGATTTGACATTATAACCAAATGATCTTGGAAAACTTGAACTCTGCTACAACGAGGAACTTGGAGCTTACATGGTGGGCAGCCTGGTCATCTTCAACAGCAAGAGGATCTACACTAATACATCCCTTCCTTAGCTTTAAAACAACAGAGCCATAGGAATTCGAGGTTGTTTGCTTAGTGCAACATAAATCCTCAAACATATTTTTAGGCCTTTGTACAACCATGTTGTACAATCTAAGCCCTAACCCGTTTTAGGACTCCGAGGTAGTCATTCGTCATGACTTAAATCCTCACATCTTCAAGGTTATTTGTGCTGATTGCTTCACACAAATGTAAATCCTAATAAATAAAAAATTGCAGGATGAAACATCGAAAGAATTTCTCCTAAATTGAAGCCAAATAATAGGATAGCTTGGGAAGTCACCAAAGTTTTTTTTCTTTGAATCTGTGACATCCTCTAGTATCTCCTCCTTTGGATTTCAAAACAAAATGTTCCAAATTTGAACCAATCCCTTTGATATCTTTGAAATATCCTCCTTTGAAGTATCCTCACCATTTGAATTCTTTGAAGATAATTTTTCTTGATTCTATTGAGAGTATTCTTAAGTAATTTATGTTACTTAAGATGTAATTAACTATAGGGGCTTGCCCTTATAGGAAGCTTTTCCCGAACCCAGCATAATGTAAACCCTGTTTAATTTCTTATATTAAATAGGGGAACTTGTCGGCCAATATATTGGTTTCGTAGATCAAACGGATGTCACAACCTTCTCTAGTTTATTTGATCGAGCCTCACCCTCAATTCTTGTGTTCATCCTTCAGGATAGATACATGATTTGAGGTAAAGCGCTCTTTCATCTAAACTATGAAAATTATGGGGTCAGTTTGACTCCATATTTTTCAAAATTAAATTTTTTAACGTCCTTCCGAAGCGGGCAACGGGATTTTAATTCCTATGACCGACAGCTTCTTACGGGCAAACCCCACACCAAAAATAGTGCCGACAGCTTCTAGCGACTCCGCTGGGGACAAGCTTCTCTCCATTAAAATTAAGAAAATATTATCTTCATATATCGGTAATGTGTTCATATCCTTCTTGGACCAAATTACCCTTCTTCTATTGGCATATTCTACCCATTTCTAGTTTGGGAAAGTATGGCCAACTCTTTTGACCTTCATGATCATCTGTTCAACTATCCTGGGACAGAGTGATTCAAAAAGGTCATTAAGGACAATCTGATCTTTATATGAGGTTGAACCCCCAATAAGTGTGTAGGTGGACTAGTTCCACCTGAGCATTGTATAAAGTAGGTCCTTCACTGGGTCCTAAAATATTTTGCAAAAATTAAACACTACACAAATTTTGAAAATTTTCAAATTTTGTAATTTGGTCTTTAAGACCTCTTGTTAGTTTTAATGTTCGCACTAAAACTACAATACTTTGGCTATATAACTAATCCCAAACACTTTCTTTTGCAAAGTTATTGCAATGGCCCACCCAATGTTAACTTTCACTTGCAACCTGCCAAAACGCCGCGAAGCCCGCAACGTTGCCACTACTATCAAGTTTGGAGCGGGGTTTGAAGATCTCGAGGTCATTCTCGGGAAGGCTCCTTTTGTCGTTGTAAAAGTCACTGCTCCAGAGATACAAGAGCCTGCTGCTGAATTCAACCTGAATTCTCTTGATGATTTTCCAGTTCACAAGTTCACAAGTCCAGTTCACAAGAAAACTAAGACCTCTGTTATCGATACGATAACACCAACAAAGACAGTTGTCCCTTCCACTAAGGGAAAAGAAGTCATGATAATAGGAAATTCAACTGAAGGATTAACTGCTGTACCTTCAACTTTTGAAATCGGATCAAGTTCAAAAAATGTACCATTGACCCGGTCTCAGAAGAGAAACCACAATAGGAGAGCCCGAAAAGTGGCTAAAAGACAGACCCTTGAGAAAATACCTGCTGAAGGAGGATTTTATCAAAAGGAGGAAGAATTACCAATGTTGAGAAGAGGTAAATTTTATCCTCTTATGAATACCGAGGGACATGAAAATGTCCAAAAGATTGCTGCTACTCTGCCAATCTCTCAAGAACAGAGTAAAGAAAGGAAGGAAATTCATCCTGTTTCTCAAGTTAGCACAATTTTTCAACAATTGGCTGCTAAAGAAAATTGTTCAGTTTATGAATTACTCAGACGAATGGGAAATGCAATATCCCCTCGGATGAGAGAAGAAATTTTGAGAGATGTTAGGTCTAAACAAAGTACACCTGCTCATACTTCTGTTTGGTCCCGTTTGGGAAATAGATTTGATACCACAAAACATCGACCCATAAAATCAAGATTGGGTCCAGATTGGGTCCAAGAACTCCGCAGACTCCGCAGAGATATTTATCGAATACTGTATATGGTATACACAAAGAGGAACATACTTCTTCTCAACACTTTGATAATTCTATTAGGACATTTGGTCCTGGATCATCATTGTTGAAAAAGAAGATGTGGATACCCAAAGTTGTATCACCGATACAGTTTAATAAACCTGATCAAAAAGTGAAATTAGAATCCGAAGTGTCCGATATTATTACAGTCATTGCCACTGAAATGGAGAAAGAAATCCCACAAAATTCTCCAAGGGCAAGTGATATATCGCGAATTGAAGATAAAGTTGAAAAACTTCGGGGTGAGATCTATGAGTTAGCTCGAGAACATGGAGTCTCTGTAAGTGAAGAAGATGAAGACTTCGATTACAGTGACTATCTCGAGGAGGACTTCATGGATATTCATGTTGTTGAGACAAGAGCTTCTGCATCTTCGCGAGATGAAAATGTCGTCGAGGAAATGCAAAGAGCCCTTCTCCAAAAAGATGAGCTTGTTAGTTCATTGGAGAAAAAGATAGAAGAAATGACTACTGCTATGACTGCTATGGCTGTAATCCAAGGGCAGTCACAAATACCGCAGACAGCATCACCAGATATCAATCAACCAGAAGTCATACACATTACAGAAGAAAGAAGAGAAGTAACATCCGCCAATAAAGAAGACCAACCGCGAAAAGAATCCACATCCACAACCATACCTGAAAAAGATCTCAAACAAATAGTCGAGCAAGTTCGTGATGCTTTAGTACAATCCAAAGGAGGTGCATTAATTCTAAAGGGTAGACCCTACCCAGAGGAATTTGACACGGTACCATTTCCTCAGGGTTTTACACCTCCGAACTTCAAAATATTTGATGGGACCGGAAATCCCAGACAGCATCTAGCACATTTTAGAGCTAACTGTGGTGTCACTAGAAATAATGAAGCTTTGCTTTGCCAGCAGTTTGTCACCAGTTTAGCAGGAGTCGCCTTTGATTGGTATGCTGATTTACCAAACGACTCAGTCAAAACATTTACAGAGTTAGAACAATTGTTCATAAAAAGGTTCGCCGGTGCAGAGCGCCATGTTTCTATTGGAGAACTTATGATGGAAAAACAAAAATCCGGGGAAACCCTGGTAGATTATATTTTGAGGTGGAGAAACCTTAGCATGAAATGTGAACCACAGCTACAGGAACATCATGCGATTGAGATTTTACTCAGGAGCATGCATGGACCAATAGCTTTCATGCTCAAGGGACTCACCATCAAAACCTTTGAAAAGTTACTAAAGAAGGCTAGTAGTCTTCAAGAAGATATCAAACATATGGATTCCAGCGAAAAGGCAAAAGTAACTAAGGCCTTTGAAAAGAAATCTGGAACAGTTGCGACCATCGACAAAGGGAAGCAACCAATGAAAATATATGCAGATAGTCCTCGTTCGCCTTCATCACAACAAGTTCAGAAACAGACTAGCCAGTCTAGTCAACAGCCATCTCAGGGAGAGTCATCTCAAAGAAGAAAGATATCTTTTGCAGAAAGACGAGCGATAGTATATTCTTTCAAGAATGAAGCTATCTCCAAGATGTTCAAAAGTTTGATAAAGAATCCAGAATTCAAACTTCCAGAACCAAAGAAACCTGAAGAGGTTAATAAGAAAAATGAACCAAATTATTGTCCATATCACAGAATGTTAGGACATACAATCGAAGAATGTTTCGTTTTCAAGGATTGGCTTGAAAAGAACATTAAAGAAGGGAATATCTCTATTCCGAAAGAGTATTTAAAAGAACCTGAAAAAGGTTCGATAAATGTGATTTCGGATAAGCCAATTTCCCAACTTGATCCATACACTAAAGAGGGCGGATGGAGCTCAACTTGGAACAAACTCAAGAAAGTCCTCGATCATATACAAGAATCATCAAAAGGATCTTCCTCGTCTACTAAAGATGAGTGGGATACAGCATGGAGCAAATCCTCCAAGAAAGTGATAAAACAAATCCAGAGTGCTTCCAGCCAAACTACATATCAGAGTTTTCAATCTGGTAAATCAAAAATGGAAATTTCATCACAAGAACCATCTTCATCGAAATCAAAAAAGGCAAAGAAAAAGAATTTTGTTGATAACACCGGGAGAAGGATAGAGGTTGCCTCTACTAGATATGTTGTCTCAGATTCAGGAAAGAAAGTCCTTGAACCTTTGACTTTGTATGATTATCTTTTTGTTCCTCCGGGATCTGATGAATATAATGATAATAATGTTGGCTACGTCTTTACTATCTCTAGTAATAATATAAATAATCAACCTAATATCGATCTCGATCTTCAAAATGATCCTCAAATCATACTTGAGTCTAATATTAAAGAAGACCTTGACAATATTGCTTATGATAGCACCGAGAGTGAAGAACCAATCCTACAATGCCATGGTACGCCATTAATAATTAACTTGGAACTTTCTGATAAAGAAGATACATTGGAAGATTCAACAGTAACGTCTCAAGAAGAAATAACAGAAATAAATTTAAGGAGTGGGAAGATGTTACCTCCAAGAATAGCTCCGACGGATAAAGGGAAACAAATTGTAATTCAAGAAGATCTACCTCCACCTTCACCAATAGAAAAACAACATGAAACCACAGGAACAAATAAAGTGGATTACAACGTGCTAGCACATCTTAGGAAGTTGCCGGCCCGACTAAGCATTTATGATGCTCTAATCCTGTCAAAGGAGATGAGGGAAGCTCTGGTTACAGCTTTGCTCGATACAGAGATTTGCTTAGCTCAGCTGGCCAGCACATCCTCAGATGAAGTTTGCTCGTTGAAAGAACAATCTGGAGTGCTCTCCCCAGCCGATCACAACAGACCACTTTATATCTCCGTCAACATCGGTAGATTTGTATTATCCCGAGTTTTGGTGGATCCTGGAGCGTCTCTTAACTTGATGAGTCTACGGACATTAGCATATTTGAATTTTGATATTCAGGAAATCATCCCTGATAAGATGATGTTAAGAGGATTCAACCAAAAGGGAGAAAGAGCCCTTGGATCAATTACATTACTTATGAAGGTTGGAGAACTAGCAACGACCATAAAATTTCATATCATCGATGCCGAGACCTCTTTCAACGCTCTACTGGGTCGACCT
>NW_018164957.1:246402-246931 GCF_001263595.1 Phalaenopsis equestris
CTTTAGTAGGGTACGTCCTTTACAAGAGATCGTTTGACCAGATGTGGCTACAATGTTGAAGCAAAGCTGAGGCACAGGATATTGTCAAAGAAATACATGCTGGATTATGTGGTGCTCATCAATCGGGACCAAAAATGAAAATGAAAATCAAAAGACTCGGATATTATTGGCCGACAATAATATCTGATTGCATGGATACAGCGAAAAAATGTCACCAGTGTCAGATACATGGAGTGGTTTTACACCAACCACCAAATGTGCTACACCCAACTATTGCCTCATGGCCATTCGAGTATTGGGGTACAGACATAGTGGGTCCGATAGATCCTCCATCCTCCAGAGGACATAGATTTATACTTGCAGCGACAGATTACTTCTCTAAATGGGCAGAAGCAATTCCACTACGAGAGGTTACAACTCAGCATGTCTTACAATTCTTCAAAGACCAAGTCGTTTACCGTTTTGGTGTACCGCGAAGAATTATCTCTGATAATGGGACAGCTTTCAAGAGCACAAAAATCAACAATTT
>NW_018164957.1:248258-249628 GCF_001263595.1 Phalaenopsis equestris
GATATTAATATAGAATATGAAAATCCACTGATGGGTACAGTTCAAGAGCAAGAAAAAGAGGGATTGCCCTCACTGCTTAAATTCAGTACCAGGAGTGTCTCTTCCTTAAAAGGGAAAGAAATTGTTGAAGAATCAGATCCCATGGAAGGGCCAAGCCGCCGTCTGCCCTCCATGGTAGCTACTACAGCTGGGAATTTGATAGCGGCCAACGAACAAAAAAATACCTTTCGCATCGTTACGAAGGACTCGGCGAAGAATGCCGATCGAAAAAAACAAAGAGCTTTGGCTAAAGCAAGAAAAGAAAAGGAAAAATTATCTGTTATCCCAGAAGAATATATGAACAATATCAACATGAGGGAGTCTTCTGATAGTCTTCCATATACAGAGGATGAAGTACAGTCGTTACGACGTCCAGACCCATCGCCAGTATGGATCCACTCCGATGCCAGTTCGGTTTGCTCTACCTGTCGTACCGCAACGCTTGATTCAGGACATTCTACCGGAGCTTTTGTAGAATGTCCAAGTTGCAATGTGTTGCATCTTGAGCAGTATCATGATTATGGTGATTACTCAACAGCTGATGAGCTGTTAAGATACGATGATCTCCCCATTGATGATACAAATACAATTCAGTATCATCCGTGGGATCCTTTTTATACGCCGATTCAAATGGAGGCGTATAATCTGGTGGAAGCAATACCACCACTTGTATGGCAACCGATTATTGATAATCGGTTAAATGATGAAATATACTACCCAGCATATCCAAGCAACGTGGAGCTTGCAAGGATTCATAATGTTAAGTGCAATGTTTTTGAACATTTCGAGATAGTTGACGGGGAATACATCAATATTCTAGAGGGACTAGAATTATATACGGAAGTTTTCTCTCATACAGAACAACAGGAGGTCCTTGATTGTGTATCTGACCTCCAAATCAGAGGCAAGGCAGGATTGCTATGCGGAAGGACATATTCGGAACCCAGAAAATGGATGAGAGGTAAAGGTCGCATTACAATACAATGCGGCTGCTGTTACAATTACAAGATAGATCAGCAGGGAAATCTTCCGGGGATTTTACAACACGAACAGGTGGAACCAATGCCACCTATGATAAAGTGGATGGTTACACGATTAGTCCAATGGAGAATTATGCCATCAAGTTGTATTCCTAACAGTTGTATAATTAACATATATGAAGAAGGGGATTGTATTCCCCCCCATATTGATCATCATGACTTTGACCGTCCGTTTTGTACAGTCTCTTTCTTATCAGAGAGCAGTATTTTATTTGGTACAGAGATAGATATCACTGGTCCAGGAGAATTTCGAGGATCTGTTGAAATTTCGGATCTGTTGAAATTTCATTA
>NW_018164957.1:249784-251488 GCF_001263595.1 Phalaenopsis equestris
CCATATGAGCTATAAACTCGTTGCACCACTAGGCTATCTCAAAATAACAGCCTAGAAGGTCAGCTTGTTTCGAAGCTCATGTAGTTCGCAAAAGAACTTCTACTGATAAATGTACAGATAATGCAAATGTACAGCCTGTGATATGAAAACAGTTGATTTTGTACTCTATATTATGTACTCATCAATGTACTAATTATGTGAATAGCATGATGTACCTTTCATCTTTTTGAGATGTATACATGATATATTGTAAGAAAGACTGCATGAATCAGTAACAAAATTTTACAATAATAAAATTAAATTTGCTAAATAAGTTTTCTCAATTTTGAGAATTTCTTGCTTGTATAGCGTGACCTCGTTCGGTCTACATCCTCACGGAATACATCTCCACGCATCTCCACGGAATCACACATTTTACACAATGTTGTTTTCTGTGATATCCCTATGGAGTCACAAATTCTATATGATACTTGCAAATGAATTTCGCAAATCATTTTCAAAAATAACATAAATTTTTACATTTCATACTTTCTGAAACACATGATATTTTAAATCAGTCTGATAATTCTGATTTACTACTTAAGAGTAAAATTGATCTTATAATTTCAATTTTCACATCGAATCAGTTCGATAGGTCTGATTCAAAACTTATTAGAATTGATCCGATAATTTCAATTTTTTTCTTTGAATCAGTTCAATACTTCTGATTCAGAATTGATCCGATAATTTCAATTTTCTCTTTGAATCAGTTCAATACTTCTGATTCAGAATTGATCTGATAATTTCAATTTCTACATCGAATCAGTTCGATATTTCTGATTCATAACTTTTCAAAATTGATATAATAATTTCAATTTCTACCTTGAATCAGTTCGATATGTCTGATTCATAACTTTTCAAAAAAATTGATCTCATAATTTCAATTTTCATATTGAATCAGTTCAATATTTCTGATTCATAATTGATCCAATAATTTCAATTTTTACCTTGAATCAGTTTGATATTTCTGATTCATAAATTTTTTAAAATTGATCTTATAATTTCAATTTTCTTATCAAATCAGTTCAATACTTCTGATTTTCATCTTGAATTAGTTCTATATTTCTAATTCATATCTTTCAAGAATTGATCCAATAATTTCAATTCTTACTATAAGATCAGTCATATATTTCTGATTTCTTTAAAGTCAGTTCCAAATGTCTGACTCTCCTTTGATATTGATATTTGCATCTTGAATTCCTATTCTGAGGTCAACCATTACATGTTGATCCCTATTAAAAAAATCCCCAGCGAAAACAAAAATTATACGCAAAATTCACACTTCTTTCTAAGTCTAAGGATTTAGAAATCTATATCAATCTTGTTGATCTTGTCGGTCAACACCAATACGTGCGGTATGCTTACCCAGCACACCACACCTATTGGGGGTCCATTTGTTGACCTCACTCACTTTTGGTTGAGGTCTAGAAATTTCTTTAGTAGCCTAGGTCTAGCTATAGGACTTTCCTATTGACTAGTCTTAGAAAATTAGAAAAGGTACCCCCGTTATTAGAAACTCATAACTCTTCTATTTACTCAACTTGAAAGTCTACATACTGATCTTAACCTCCAGCATTTACTAGGTAAGATCATTATTAAGATCATTATAAAGAATCCCCATAGGATTACTTGGCTTGAGGGTCAATCCTGGGTGTTTTAGGGTCA
>NW_018164957.1:251891-262623 GCF_001263595.1 Phalaenopsis equestris
TGAATATTTTAATTATTATAATTTTTTTACCAAAAAAGTCAATTAACTTGAAAACTAGATATCTCTAGTTAAAGATGCCCACAGACAATGGCAAAATCAGAGGAGATACCTAACAAGAGAGACATCAAAGGCCCCATGGTCCCATGTTATGGTGAAATGTCTATGCAAATAGAGAATCCAAATAAAAAAAATACCATTTAATTAATAAAAAATCATACATGCATCAAATGAACATGAAACATTTTCACATTGTTTTCCTCTGTTCTCTTAGCAAGAGGGTATTTTTATTTTATTTTTATGATTTTTATACACCAAGATAAGCATTGTTTAAGTTTTATTATTTAAATAAATGAGGGAAAACCCTATTTTTCTACTTATCCACATGGCGCCACATCATTCTTGGCATCTCCGAAGCTCCACGCTGTGTCTTCTAGTTCAGCGTCACCGTCTGAGTTGGCCCGCACTTTATGAACCCTATTTCTGTCTGACGTAATCAGAGCCCTCTATTCGATACACACTTGATCCAATGACGTTCCGTCATCATCCCCAACTACTTCATCTCGTGAGTTGTTCACCTTAAAACCCTAATATCTCCAGCTACACTTGACCAAATTACCTCGTGTTTAATCCTATGGACTTGTCTAAGTGAGACAAACCTATCCATATGGCTAACCTACTATGAAATCGATACTATGCTCATGGAGAATTAAAATAAGCTCGGGATAAGGCAAAAATCTTATACCTTGGTCCAAGAGGGGAAGCCTCAATTTGATGCTTGGAGAAGCATCGTGGAGGTTCAAAGAGCTTGCGGATGAAGTCTCTGGTCATGGTGAATTGTCTAGACACAAGTTCCACCAAGAGCAATATTGGGTGTTGATCAAAGTCCACCCTAGTGTGTTCTAATGCTGGGACTTTTGTGGGGAATCTTCTTCTCTCACTCAAAGGATGGTGTGGGTGCAATTAATTTGGATTTAGTGGAGTTTTGAGGGATGTCATGTTTTAAGCTCAAATTAGGGTTGAGAAATTGGCTCTGATTAGTGGGGAAGAAGGCTGGAGAATGGTTGCCTTTCACTCAGGTGATCTTGAACAAGCTCTGGCAACAATTTGGCAAAGTCTCTTCAAGGAATTTCCAGCTCTCCCTCCTTGGCCGTGGAGGGCGAGTTTAAATAGAGGGGGAAGGAGAGGAAATCATGGATGGCCAGTGAGTGAAAAATCTTGCTTAGGTGGAGGGAAGAAGAGTGCAAGTGCCCAATTGTACTGAGAAGGTCGGCTGGCCGCACTTAGGTCACCATCTAGTCCAGGGTGGTCAGGGCTTGGATTTGGTGAAATCAATTGGCGTTGGCCATGTACAAAGACATTGAACTGAATTGGAATCGGGGAAAAGCTATTTTGGGTCAAATTGGGTCAATTCATGGTTTGGGGTTGGGTTCACTCACCAAGGAGGGTTTGGATGCTGAGGGAAATCAGATGATTCAACTTAATCAACATAGTGAGGTCCCTATCCAAGTGATTTGCCATAAGCATGAGGTTTAGGTGTTTCTTGAGGTGGGTTAAAAATAATCATAAGTATATTTCAAACTGGTTTATCTTATCCAAGTGATTTGCCATAAGCATGAGGTTTAGGTCTTTCTTGAGGTGGGCTAAAAATAATCTTAAGGATATTTCAAACTAGTTTATCTCATTTCCATTAATAGCATGGTGATGTGGCATGGCTCTTATGGCTTATCTATGGCTTGGGAGAGGCTTCATGGATTGCATGTTGTTTGGTTCTTTTGCATGAAAGGGGATTTTGGATTTATTTGGTATTTTTGGTGAAGTTTGGCATTATGATTTATTTGGAATTTTTTTTTTATTTAGGACTCAAGAAATGATTTTAATGAGATTTGTGATAAGAAAAATTGAAAAAAATGTCATGTGCGCTTTTTGAGTAAAATTCAGCTTTTGGGATTTAAGTATGTTGGGCTAGAATTGGATTGAATTGGATCAAAATTTGGGCCAAAAAAATGTTAAATTTGATGTAGGAAGGTGTGATGAAGAATTTAGGAAGGATTCAAAGTGGTTTTGAATTGAATTGGAAGGCTAATTTGGGGAATTTAGGCATAGGGTCAAAATTTGGGCTTTTTGATTTGGGTGAAGTTAAGCTTGCAATGATGTTAAATTCAGCTTGTATTTGGATTTAATCGGTATTAGGGATGTTAAATTTTGATTTGGAATTGAAATTGGGCAAGATTGGGGTTAATCTGGGAAAAGTTGGGCCTTTAAGGGCAAATTAGGGCATTTGGTCAAATTAGGTAAAATTGGTCAAATTGGGTCAATTTGATGGTAAAAAATTTAAATTTGGAATATTTAGAAATATTTGGGATGATTTTGAATTTTTTTGGATTTTTTGGAATTTTTGGGTTATGAGGGGCATTTTGGTAATTTTATGATTTTGGTGAATTTTGGTCAATTTAGGTAGTGGTGAGTGATTTGAAATGACTTTTGGACAAATTTGGGTATTTTGGGTAATTTTGGCAAAAATTAGGGTTGTAGGAGTATTTTGGTAATTTGGTGATTTTGGGTTAGAATGGACAAGTAAATCTTGAAGCCATGCCAAACCAATATGAGTCATATGAGAATTCATTTTTGATGTTCAAGATGTTGGTCTTAACCCTCTTAGCCAAGGACTAAGGGTATAGGTTCACCCATATGAGCTTTCCAAAAGGAGTTAGGAGACCAAACTAAAGGGGTCTTAGGGTATGAGGTATGTAAGAAAGTGTGTGAAAGCTAGCCTAGCCAAGATCAGACTACCCAGAGTTAAAACTAAGGCTTGACCATCCTATGGGGACTCTCCTTGAGCTCCTCCATACTGACCCCACCTACTAAGTGCTAGAGGTTAAGACCAACATGTGGAACTTCAAGTTGAGCAAAGAAGAGTTTAGAATTTCTAATGGTTAGGGTTCCCTTTATAGTTCTATAGGAATAGTCAATATGAAAGTCTTGTGGCTAGACCCTAGGCTATTGAAGGGGAAAAACTTGACCTAAAACAAAAATGAGGTCAACAAAAAAAAACTATTAGACAATGTCTGTAAGTTTTTTCTTTACACAGGTGATTGGGGATTTAATGTGAAATGAGAAAACCGTGACAGCTGCATATCTCTCTGCAGATAATCAAAGATAAAAATCTTCATGCTTGGATTTCAGGACCTAAGAGACGTGCAAATCAAGGTACATAATTTATTGTGAGTAACAAATGTAAGTTTAAGGACAACATCTTTATCCATCTTGGATGATGTTTTGTGTGGTTAAAGAAATTTGAGAAGAAGTGCCTCGAACCAGCTCTTATTATATCTTTATAGGATAATGATTGTCAGATCCTTCCTCAAAAGCAAAGTAGAAAGAGTGAAGGGATGATGAAACCACTAACTAGTCTTTCAAAAATTTACATTCCAAAGATTATGTTGACTTATTCGTGCACAAGATCTCAACATACTGAAGAATATGTAAGTTTTTCTTATGTGATGAATTTTTATTTTTCATATTTCTTTTTTTTATTTAGCATAAAATCATTTATTTTACATGATTTGATCAATGGATCTGAAAGTAGGGTTCAGTCTGTTTTTAAGAGAGTGGTACTCCGAATTTGTAAAGATCAAATTTCTCCATAATCACTTTAAATTAAAACATGAATCTAAAGCAAAAGCAACTGTGGCTTTATAATCTCAGTTAGAGTATAGGATAGAGTTGTCCATGATGGCAACTTTCCTCTCATTTCAGTGTCAAGATTTGGAGAGTGCTCAAAAGAAGTTGGTGGAGGCATAAGAAAACATCAGTCAGAGAAAGAAGAGTCTGAATGCTCTAATATTGAAAAATTTAGTGAATCATCAAATAACTACTTCTGGCGCTTAAACGCGCAGTTACCTAGAGCTTAGGCGCGAGCCTCTTGTGCTTAGGCGTCATTCCTGGGCACTTAGGCACCCCAGTTCGTTTTTGCACATTTCTTCATTTTTGCTCCAAATTTGACCCTTTCTCACTCCTTTTGTTTTGCTTCAAATTTGATCTTTCTCACTCCTTTTGTCACTTTTCATCCATTTGATTGTATCTGAGAGAAAAACACACAAATACCTTTTATTAAAGAGCAATATCTCAAGAATAGGTATAAAAATGTGTATAAAAATACTATATATTTTAGGTGTATCAGGGACCACCCACATGAGTTTCCAAAAGAGTAGGGAAAAAAGCCAAGGATATGACTTTAGGGTTTTGGGGATGTGTGTGTGTGTGCCTGACCAAGAAAAAAACCAAATCACCCAGGACTAACCCTAAGGGCTGATAATCTCATAGGAAATCCTCCTGAGCTCCCCGTGCTGGTTCCAACCTTCTGAGTGCTGGAGGGCAAAACCAAACATGTGGAACTCCAAGAAGAGCTAAGAGTTGTTTAAAATTTCTAATGAGGTAGGTTCCATCACTAGTCCTCTAGGATAGTCAACATGAAAGTCCTATGGCTAGATCTGAGGCTTCTAAGGAAGAAAGATTAGACCTCAATAAAAGTAAGGTCAACAACACTCTGCTAATTGATAGACTGACGCTTAGGCTTTAAGTTTTAGGCGCATAGGCGCTAGTGCCCAAATTTTGGCAATTTTGGTATTTTTTTTGTAAAACAAATTTAAGTCCACTAGACCCCACATTAGTCGATTCACTTCATTTTGATACATTTATCGTTATCTTAACTTCTCTTGACATTCATTTGCACAAGTTTAATATTCCAACACAAACCAGTCAATGCACTTTAACACCAAAAATTATACTCAAAAACTTAATACAAAATCATTACATTAACAGAGGTTCAATACAAATATATATAATATCAATCCAACATAAGTAATTAATAATTTACAAACGAAGACGCTAAATATGCAGAACTAGAAACACTTAAAGATCAAAGTCAGCGCAACAATCAAAACATAACTAACAACAAATTACAACACAAAGTTGTGACTACTAATAATTAGTCAAACTATTGTCATCCACCTATTCATTCCTCAGATGGTGCACGATCTGGTTGTAAAACGAAGCGTGAGAGAATTTTTCTACAGCCTTCTCTCCAATCTAATTCTTATTTTAATACATCTTTACATGTGCCTCCTAAAAGCATTCTAAATGATTATATTTAAGTTTGAACTAACAATCTAAATGTTTGAATTGATAATAGATGTCTCTCAATTTGGAATGCAGATTCTCAATCTCCTTTTCAATGTTCATGAGTTTATATGTAATTCCTTTCGGGCTAAGTGCAAGAAACCCGTTGAAGTATGTTTGGGTGTCCTTGTGCATGAACTTCTTTCCATTAGCCAAACCATTGCTTTTACTCTCCATTATAACAAGAAAAATGAAGTTTACGCATAATCCTTCTCCAATTATTCTTTCTCACACTAATAATATGAATTTTTAGGTCCCTTAGGCAAGATTATGATTGTTTTAAAGGGAAGAGGTGGGTTCAAACTACCTATGGGTAGTTTTATAAACATTTCACAATCATGGCACCGAGGCACCATATTCTGACACCTAGGTTTTGGGCCATCTGTAAAACTGGGGCTTAGGTGCCAGGTTTTTGCGTCTAGGCACTAGGGTCCAAATAAGCATTGTTTCACCATGCCTCAAATTTTATCGTTCCAATCTCAACTTAATCATTAAACTAGAGTTTTTTGCCTTCTTTCATCTCGTATGTCCTAGTAATACATAAAATGAGCCATATGACAAGAATAATCAATCCACACAGATACTCATGGGTTGCTTCCCCGCGAAGTGCTTTGTTTAACCTCGTTAGCCTGACAAATCGAATGCTTTACTCTAGTTGACCCAACATCATGAACTCTTCATAATTAGGCTTGTTTCCGCTCATGTAAGGTTTCAATGTGTTTGTTTACTTTAATTATCCTTTCAATTTTTAGATCTTTAATATCCAAAACACTATATGAATAGACTTTTATCACAATAAATGGCTCCGACAACCTGAACTTAAGTTTTCTGAGAAATAGTTTCAATCGAGTATTGTTTGGTAAACCCCTTGTCCAGGTTAAAAATCATTTTTTAGAGTCTTCCGCTTCCGATCATGCAAAATTTTATCTTTCCTTTATTAATTCTTGCATTCTCATAAGATCCATTTCTAATTTCCTCGAGCTTATTTAATTGAAATAAACGTTTCTCGTCAGCATCTCTCAAAATATAGTTAAATTTCATAACAACTAATAAGCTTTATGCTCCAATTCAATTGACAAGTGACAAGCCTTTCCAAATATTAACCTATATGGTGACATTCTTATAAGAGTTTTATAAGTAATCCTATAGGACTATAATGCAAAATCATGTCTAGCAGATCAATTATTTTAATTAGGATTAACAATTTTTTCTAATATTCATTTAATTTCACGATTGGACACTTCTGCTAGACCACTGGTTTGATGATAATATGTTGTGGCAATTCAATGTTTAATTTCATATTTCCTTGTTAATGATTCAATTATTATGTTCTTAAAAATATTTTCCCCATACTTAATGATCACTCTCAGCATTCTAAATCCAGTGAAAATAAATTTCTTTAAAAATTTTGCAAGACTTTGAGCATCACAATAAGGTAAAATAATAGCTTAAATCCATTTTGAAACATAATCCACAACAACTAAAATAAATATGTTTCTGAAAGATGGTATAAATTGTCCCATAAAGTCTAAACCCCATACATATAAATTTTCAACTTCCAAATTAAAATTTATGGGGCTTTTATTCCTTATATAAATAGTTCCTACTCTCTGACATCACAAAATTTTATAAAAATATAACATCCTTAAATAATGTAGGCCAATGAAATATAGATTGTAAAGGTTTAAAATGTTATTTTATCCACTCAATAATGTTCGCCTAAGTCAGATTCATGATATTTTTGAATAATTTATTTAGTTTTTTCAATTGGTACACATTTTTGAATAATTAGATCCTGACATTTCTTATGTAAATATGGGTCACGAACTATAAATATGGGTACAAATTTTGCAACATGTATGAATTTCTTCTTTTGGTAGCTTGTTATTCCTTGGGGTAAAATATTATTAACTATATAGTTAACTATATCAACATATCACGAATTATGCTCCTCATAAGCAGCATATAGTTATTCATCAAGAAAAATTTCATTTATTTCATTATCAAAATCACCATAATTTTTCTGTTCCAGTCTAGATAAATGATTATCAATTTGGTTATCAGTTCCATTCATATCCACTACTCAAACTCCCGCATCAGAAGGACAGATCTGATTAACCTTGGTTTTGCATCATTCTTCAACATTACATATTTTATCGCAGAATGACCAACATGCACATTATACTTAGCTCTAATTAGATATGATCTAAATTTATCAAAAACATATACTATTGTCAATAACTCTTTCTAAGTATTAGAATAATTAATTTGAGCTTCATTAAGAGTTTTACTAGCAAAACATATAACTTTGAAAATCTTATTATATTTTTGCCTAAACACTGCCCAAATAGCATAATCACTCGTATCACACGTCAATTCAAATGGGTCTTCCCAATTACGTAAAACAATAATATGTGTAGTGATTAATTTTTTCTTTAACACATTGAAAGCATTTAGGCATTTCTCTCTAAAATAAAAAATCACATCTTCTCCAAAAGATGACATAGATGCTTCGTTATTTTAGAAATTTTTTTAATATAACGCTTGTAGAACCCAATATTTCTTAGAAAACTTCTAACTCCTCTCATCGATGTAGAAGGATGTAGTTTAGTAATAACTTATATTTATGTCAAATCTACTTCCATGTCATTTTTCAGAAATTTTATGTCCTAAAACAATTCCTATTGCCATCATAAATTGAATTTTTCCCAGTTAAGAACTAAATTTTTTTCTTCGTAGCATTTTAGAACTCTCGTTGAATAATCTAAACATGAATAAAAGGAAGTTCCAAAAACTGAGAGGTCATCCATAAAAATTTCAATTTTCTTCTCAATTAGATCCTAGAAAATGGAAACCGGGCACCTCTGAAAATTTTCAGATGCATTGTATAAACCAAAAGCATTCTTCTAAAAGAAAAAGTTTCTTAAGGTCTAATGAATGTTGCCTTTTCTTGATCCTCGGAAGCTATGGGTGTTTGGTGGTAACCAGAATATCCATCCTAAAAGAAGAAAAAGTGGTGTCCCTCTATCATATCCAACATTTGCTCCATCATAGGTAGAGGAAAGTGATATTTCCTTGTGGAGAGATTTAATTTTGTATAATCAATACAAATTTTCCACCTATTGATTTGTCTTATTAAAATTAATTCATTCCTTTTATTTACAACTACAGTCACTCCTCTTTTCTTAAGAATGCTATGAAATGGACTAGCCAAATTACTGTCAGAAATAGGAAAAATGATTCGAGCATCTAACCATCTTAAAATTTCCTTCTTTACAACATCTTTCATTATAGGGTTTAATCTTTTTTGAGGATTTTCCTAGGCTTTTGATTATCCTCGATCAATGTTCTTAGCATATAGATTGAAAGGGTAACAATTAATGTCCATCCAAACTTTTTCTTGTAATTTTTCAATATTTTTATAAATTTTCTTCCTATTCTTCAGTTAAGTTTGAGGATATTATAACGGGTAACATTGATGAACTTCCTAGGAAAGTATACTTTAAATGCTTAGGGAGCACCTTCATCTTAAGTTCAAGAGGATTTTCAATTGAAGGAAGAATAGGTTTATTAATTTCAGTAGCATCCAAAATTTCTAAACTTTCCTGAACATACTTTGAATCCTCAGTGATTATCTCAATTGATTTTTTTTTAAAAATAAGTTTGATTCTCATCATCCAGTTCTTATTGGTTTTTTTAGCTTCACATCTTTCTAAGAAATGGTTGTCAAATGAATAATCAATAATCTCCATTATGTATCATTCATCATCTTTTCCATTAGTTGGATACTTCATAGAATTTAAAACATTAAAAGTAATATCCTCGTCATTAACTCTCATTGATAGTTCTCCTTTTTGCACATCTATCATTGCTCGTCCAATAGCTAGAAATAGTCTTCCTAAAATGATAGGTATTTCTTTATCTTTCTTCATATCTAAAAAATTAAAGTCCACAAGAAAAATAAATTTATCTATCTTCACCAGTACATCTTTAATAACCCTCTTAGAATATGTGATAGATCGAACAACTAACTGAAGGGTTACAGTAGTGGGAGAAATCTCTTCTATGCCTAATCTTCTGAATATAGATAATGGCATAATAATGGCATAAGGTTAATGCTCGCTCCTAAATCACTTAAAGCTTTTCCACAAAATCTGTCTCCAATCGCACAAGGAATAGTAAAGTTACCAGGATCTTTAATTTTTTGAGGAAGCTATTTCTGAATTATAGCATTACATTCTTCACTTAGTGCCACAGTCTTATGATCTCCAAAATTTCTCTTCTTATTTAATATTTCTTTCATAAACTTTACATAACTTGACATTTCTTCTAAAGCTTCAATAAAAGGAATGTTGATAGTTAGCTTTTTAAATATCTCAAAAAAAATTGAGAATTGTTGATCCAACTTTTGTTTTCTAAGTCGATCAGAAAATGGATGTGGTGGTCTTTCTAAAGTGATCTTAGTTGGAGAGATAGGTTTCTTCAAAATTTTTAGGAATATTTTCTTCCGATTTTTTAGATTCTTCAGCTTCTCTCTCAACTTCAATCTTTTTTGCGCTCTAGTCTCCAATTCTCTTCCACTTCTCAACGTGGCTATTTTAACTTCTTCTTTGTTTTTATCTTTAAGATTAACTTCAGTATTACTAGGAAGTGTTCTCTAAGGCTTATTGCTAAGTAAGTTAGGAATTTGTCTCGGTTGATTCTCAATACTTCTTATTGTAGCACCTTGACTTTATATATGATTTCTCATTTGTAATATATAACAACAACAACAACAACATTACATCGCCAGGCGTATCCGATCACATTTACGCACAAAAAACTACTCCATCATATATCCACCACTAGGAAATCTTAACTACCTTTGTTGAAATATTCCTTTTAACCCCTAAATGATACCTATATATAGGTGTGCTCACTGTTGTGTGATTCAGATGAATATCTGATTACAGTAAGAATTTGTTTCACCACTTCCTCTTCTACATAGTGGAATTCTCATTTTTAGCTTACTAACTTTTGCTTATTTACAATCTAAACATTATGTGACTATCTTATGGAAACTAAATATATAGTTAAAATCAATTAGTTCTAAATAACCCAATGTTATTCTTTTTTTTTCTAACTTAACTTTTAACTTTAATATAATTTTTTTTTTTTTTTGAAATGAAATCTTTATCGTTATTCCCCTCACCTAGTCGAGAAATTATTGCGTACGGACACCGCATGCATCTCTGCATGCGGTGTCCGATCCTGACCGTAGATCACGGTGATCTACGGTCAGGATTATTTCTATTTTTTTAAATAAAAAAAAATTTTAGATGGGGCCCACCGAAATACATGGGGATCGTAGATCAGGTGATGTACGGTCCGGAGCTGCGTGCGGTGTCCGCATCGGGACCGTAGATCAGGTGATTTACGGTCTGGAGCTGCGTGCGGTGTCCACGTGCGGTGTCCGATCCGTATAGAATAATTTTTCCACCTAGTCACCTTGCACTTGCCAGCATTGCCTCTCTAAATTTATTTTTGGAAAATTTACATACATACCACATAATTC
>NW_018164957.1:262723-325741 GCF_001263595.1 Phalaenopsis equestris
CGGGCAAACCCTACACCAAAAATAGTGCCGACATCGAATTTTGGAAAAGTTTTCCTTCGATAAGAAGTTATTGAGCCTCTAAGCACTTGAACCTCCATGGGTATGTGACTTCTTTAGCGATATTTTTTGGTCTTCAAGAAGTGGATGTAAGGATCCATACAACATTTTTGTTTCTTTAGCCTCCACCTCCATAACTTCAAATTCTTCGATTGTCAAGGGAAGTAATCTTTGAGGCATTCCCTGCCACAAGTCAATGCACTTGGATATGAGATCAACCACCTGATTATCTTCCCCGAAAATTTTTACAATTTTAAATTTGATGAAGTTCCAACTCTCTATTTTAGATTTATTTAGGTATTTTATCATTATCTCATATCTCGCTTCAAAATTTTCAATTTGAATAATTTACCACCAGCTGAGAGTCCAATTTTATGTCAAGATGTTGGACACCTATTTTGTAAGCTAGATGCAGGCCAACAATAAGAGCTTCTTACTCTGCCTAATTGTCGGTGACTTCAAATTCTATGGTGAATGAATGGTGGAGATGCTCTCTAGTTGGGCTACTCAAAGAAATCCAATCTCTGCTCTCGTCTAGTTGAGGGCTCTATCAATGTACAAGACCTAGGTTTGACTATCAGTCGTGGTTCTTCATTCAATTTGCATGACTTAGAAAATCATCTAGAAATTTTGTCACTGTTTGTGCCTTGATTGTTGTCTAGAGGACATAAGAAATGTTTCTCACGACCTGACCTGATAGAACCCATATAAATTAATAGATTCTACTAAATCATGTGTGCAACATATTACTTAACTTAGGAACTATTTAGAAGGAATTTATTTTATCTTTTATTTTTTCATAACATAGAGGTACAAAGTCACCAATAATAGTGTAAAAATAAAGTTAAAGATCATTAGCGTTTCATTTTTCTTATATACATAAAAAATATTTACTTTCAAAACAATCTATATACATTGATCAGTATTTTCTAGTAATCATAATAAATTGTCCATATTTATAATGATCACAAAATACATATATTAACATATAACTCTATTAGCCAATGTCGTCAGCTCACTCCACTTGATCCTTGCCATTCTTTGAAAATATGCAAAAGCAACATGATTAAGCGAACAACTCAATAAGTTATAAGAAACCTACAACTGATATCAGTGCATGTAAATAAAACAATATGCATCATTGCATCATAATCATATCATATATACTAAACAAGTAGGTTCATGGGTCAGTAAACTTGCATATGTATACTGTAAAATATGTACGTGCAATATTGTATCAAATAACAATAGTAGTAAGGTATAAAATTCATATAATCAAATATAACTATCAACACACATATTCTATAAAAATTATGTGATTTGACTAATCATATATGATTTTTTTTCTTGTATAATTTATAATAAAACATGTACAGTATCATATCATATCATGTCACTAAAACCTATCTGAATAGTCGTTCAGGTGTAAAGTGCACATCAGTCCGACGACACTTATATCATATCATATTCCCCTCT
This sequence comes from Phalaenopsis equestris, assembly GCF_001263595.1. Classification (NCBI taxonomy): domain Eukaryota; kingdom Viridiplantae; phylum Streptophyta; class Magnoliopsida; order Asparagales; family Orchidaceae; genus Phalaenopsis; species Phalaenopsis equestris. The sequence goes on from NW_018164957.1 coordinate 264,257, forward strand.
TATAACTCCCAATATGTATAGAGTTTACACCACTAACCCATTTAAGGCAAACTCCGTCAACCCACCCTCCTACTTAAGGTAGCATATCTTTGCTAACCTAAATCATAGTATCCAACCTTTCTTGCATACACATATTTCACAATACCATAGCATTTTCAAGCAATTGTAATATACTCAACATCACAATGTATATGTAAAACATTCATGTACAACAAAATAAGAAGATCCACAATATGTAATAATATAATCAATCTATACGCACCAATCAAAATAGAAATTGCATATTAAGCTTGTATATCTTATTTATGTTAAGAGTTCATAATATACATGATTTTAATTAATTTTTTATAAAATTTAATATAACTTGAATTAGGAATTTTGTCTAAAATTTTAAAAATATGTAGTGAAAATTCAATGTGTATATGTCAAAATATGTAGAATAACTAGAACAAGATTATATTAAAAGTTACACGGTAAAAGTTTTCAAAATACAAAGATATCATCAATTTTGTAAGTTTTGGGCAACTGAAAGTTTTGAAAATATGCAAATGACGAAATCATTGAAATCTAGTGTAGGGCAACGGTAGCCTATCTTGAGTTTGTTAATTTTCTCAACTAGCCCGTCACACAAGAAATGAGATGTGGCCTCCAAATCCTTACTTTTCTTTCTTCTCTTCATCTCTTTCTCTGTTTTATTTTTCTTCCTCATGGTTTAGAAAATGTATAAGAAATTTGAAGATTCTGGAAGTTATTTAAGTGTAATTTTATATAAAAAAAGTGTACCTTAGGAATGCATGTAATTATGAGAATTATTTATATTAACATATAAATTTTACATAAAATCTTCTATACCTTGAGATCTAGACCTCCAAAAATCATGAAAAAATATTCATGAGATAGATTATCATGTTTTGAACACTTTGCGAAAATGGTTTGAAAAAAGAATCTTATATGACTCCAAAAATAAATTTATATCCGCCATGCACATTCTTAAGAAATTACAATTGTACCAGTAACATTATTTTTTCGTATTTATTTTTATCATAAAAATATGAAAAAATTATAGTAATTAAAATTCATCATTTTTTTATATTTAGGTGAATATGATTTGTAAATTGGGCTTATAACAGAGTTATAAAAATTATTTAAAATTTACGGATTAAATTTTTGTTTTACATTCTTGCTGTATATTTTAATATATATATTTTATGATCATAATAAATCTATATGTTTTGTTAGGATTATTAAAAAATCATGATCAATGTATATAAACCTTTTGGATGTAAATAGTTTTGATGTGCATAAGGAAAATGAAATAATAATGATCTTTAGTTTTATTTTTATACTGTTATTGGTGATTTAGTGGCTCTATATAATGAAAATTAGAAGATAACAGAAATTCCTTCCAAATAGATCTTGGGCTAATAATATATTTCACACTTGACTTGGTATAATCTATTTGTTTATATCGGTTATATCGGTTATATCAGGTCGGGTTGTGATAATGTTGAACTCATATAAGTCCACTGCCCATTTGAGGAGTTGATCAGAATGCTCCGGTCAAGTGATAATGAACTTCAGCAAGTGGTCAATGATAACTCAGATTAGATGCATTTGAAAGTAGGGCCAGAGTCTATGAGTGAACACAATAAAATTATAGGTTTGTTTTTTCATAATTGGATACTTGATCTCGACACCTCTGAGAACCTGACTGGTGTAGTAGACTAGGAATTTCTTTCCCAACTCTCAAACTAATACCAAGTTGAGCCTCCAATTCAACTCCTAAGTATAGAGATAGTTCTTCATTTGGCTTCAGACTTTAGAGTAGTGGCAGTGATGCCAAGGAATCTTTTAGTTTAACAAACGCTTGCTCATATTTGGTCAAACATTTGAAGTTCTTTGGCTTTCTGAGCATTTTTAAGAACGTTGTGCATTTGTCGCCCAACTTTAAAATGAACCGGCTTAGACTCTCTATCCAACCGATCAACTTTTCGACTTCTTTTAATTTTTTTGGGGAAGACATATTGTGTAGTGCTTGTACTTTTTTTGGATTGGCTTTTAATCCCTCATGGGTAAAAAGGTAGCTGAGGATTGATTGTGGATGCTATGAAAGTATATTGTAGTGGATTTAGTCTCATATTATATTTTTAGAGGGTTTCAAATGTTTCTTTTGATTTATTTATGTATTATTCAACCGACTGAATTTAATCTAACACGTAATCCATGTACACGTCAATATTTTTCATTTTTTTGCTTAGAGAAATTTACATCCATATGATGTCGATAAGCAGCCCTAATGTTTTTAAGCCCAAAAGGCATTATATGATAGCAATACATACCCTCACTAGCTATAAAGATTGTCTTCTCTACATCAGCAGGGTGCATTTTTATTTGGTGGTAGCTAGAGAAAGCATTTATAAAGCTCTTTATAGTGTGACCGACCATTAAATCCATCAACGCATCGATCCTTAAACGTAAATACCTGTCCTTCGAGCAGACAAGATTCAAGTTGGTGAAGTTCACATACACCCTCCACTTGTCATTCGCCTTCTACACCAAGAACATGTTGGAGACCCTTATCGAGTATTGTATCCTGGATGTGGCTTGCCTCCTTCATTTTTAGGAACTCCATCCAAATCTGTCTGACCAGAGTAATTTCTGAGGACCTGATTTTCCGCTTCATTGGTCAGGATGTCGGATTCACATTCAGTTGGTGTCAAGCGACATTGAGAAAAATATCTGACATCTCTACTTCTCCCAAAGGCTCTTAATCAACAAATCTTTGGGCCGTGCATCAAAATTTTCACTTATTAAAAAGAGTTACCATACCTTCCTTCGATTATATGGATCTCAAGTGTAGTCTTGCTTGTCTCAAAACATCTTTCATGCTGGTGTTGCAGGTCAAGCAACTCCTAGTCCACACTCCCGACCTTCTAAAAGTAATAAGTCTGTGACTGCACCAAGTTTCCTCAAATTGTTATGATCCTCTATAGCTAGGAAACTTCAGTATCACATGGTACGTTGAGACCACAGTCTTGTCAGTCATTCAACAAGGGCTAGCTGAAGATGACGTTCTAATTTTGTTATCGAGTATACACCAAGAAGTCTTCCATGAAGAAGAATTGCTATTTACCTTCTTCCTAGAAGGCTGGTAGTGCAATTACTCCCAAGTCTTCATTTCTCTCGTCAAAAAAAATCATAGAGTAAGTGAGGTCGATGCCACTAGCTTGTCAATTGGGAGCTTAATTTTATTGAAAACTATCTTGAGCAGGATTTTCACAGAACTGTAAGTGTTGACATGAATGATATCTATATGATAATTTCAATTATTTTTGTCAAGCTGATGATATCATTGTAAGGGTTCCCCATCATGGTAGGTCTGCCTAGGTGAATGCGGTTAATGGATGGGTGTTGTGCTTCAGAGGGAAAGTGGCTGCACAAAGTTCTCCTAACTATAGCCTCTTCTAACTGGCTCACCGCTATGAATTTCAACCTCCTCCAAAATTTGTTGGTACAAATCTAGTGATGTGGATAGTTTTTACTGTAACTAGCTCATTCCGTATTTCTTCTACCAGAGCCTTTCCATGCCTCTTGGTCACTGCTCCAGCTGCTACGAACTCCTCAAGCTTTATAGTTCTTATAAATTCTTTAACCAAGCTCAGGAGGTATTTGCGTTGCTTCTTATCATGGCCATGGTCTTTGTGGTAAGCGCTATACTTCTTCGTGTCCTGAAGACAAGCTTCAACTCACATGGATGACGCCTTCTTAAAGTATTCTTTAGTTTGGATTGCCTCCAACAACTCCATCATGAAGACTCTCAATAGAGTGGCCTTCGGTGCCTCACAATCATTTAATTGTTGCTCATGTTAACAAGCTTTGTTAGTCAATGTATCTTGCTTGACCTCGACTGTTGTTCCCGTTGGCCTCCATTGTCCCGAGGGAGTTAGTTATCTTAGTATAGTGGCCAAGCAAAAAGAGGAGAGATTTCCCTCAACCATCATCTATCATCTCTTGGGGTTCTCCTTTTCAGATGATTAGTATCTAATTTTTCCCTGGCAAACGCGGGTTTCAAGTAGTACTCTTCAGCCAAAATGTGAATATTGGCCAACTCCATCAATTTGGCTAGGGTCTTTGGTTGTTGGAGGTGCATAGCATATAAGAAGGGTCCCTTCTTCAGCCCTTAAGCTAGGGAGAAGTGTGAGAATGTTGTTCTAGATCCAAAAATTCCATCATCTTCTTCTGGAATAGCGTGAAAAATGAGTAGGGACTCTCATTTTGCCTCTGCATGATCTAAGGCAGGGTCTGTGAACCTTTTGTGGCTTTTGGGAACTGAAAAACTGTGTCATGAACATACTCTTGAAGTTAGTGGAAGAGGCCATTACTCTAGTATACAATCAATTGAATCACTAGAGGTCCAACTCCCTCAGCGTGGTGAAAAAGAGATAACACATCAAAGCGTTGGTGATCCTCATCATGTAGACAGTTGACTCAAAGGAGGAGACATGACCGATGGATTCGTCTGACCATTGTAGGATTCTAGTGACAATATATTGAGCTTCTATAAGTTTAAAAACTAAAATCTATTGGGAGAAGGCATTCTCCAAATGGTGGGGGCCTCCATTTTCTCGAACCACTATTTATCTAGCGGCCCAGACCCAATAATCTCTTGGTATTGGGAGTCTCATACTTGATCGGGTTCTTGAGTCACTATTCAGATGTTGTGCATCGACACTTCCTCATGGGAGTTTTGCTCCCTTTCCCTTGCTACTACTTCTTTAAGGGCCTTCAATGTCTAGCCCATCATTTAGTCCTTCAACTACTGAACTTGTTGCTGCATAAACTCCCTAGTACACTCCATGTTTGTGAATTCTCTTTGATGAGTTTATTCTCCTTGTTGTGCTCTTCTTCTTATTGTTGATATGATCTACGCTCACTACACTTTTTTGGCAGATATATCCAAAGTTTTCTTGTGATTCACAACCAAGGAATATAAGATAAAATAAGAGAGAGAGAGAGAGAGAGAGCACATTAGTGAATTTTTTCCATGATGACTAATTAATTTGCCCTTTACTATAGAAATAACCCTCTATTTATAGAAGAGGAAAGCACCGTGGGCATAATTACTTAGTTGCCCCTGCTTTAAAGAGGGTGTTACAAGGTATTTTGGTAATTTACAAGAATGAGCTTATGACTCGGCTACCCTATCGTTCGGTCGGCTAAGATCTGTGGCCCTTGGATCTAAAAGGCTCATTTGACCTACTTTGATAATTTGGGGTTGTTAGTCTGCTCCTTCGGTCATCCGAAATTTGCTGTTCAGTTGCTTTAATCATGTTGTCGACTGTCGACCCCTATATCAGGAGTCTCTATTTTCAGGATGAGACCAGACTATCAGGCATAGGGTGAATCACTGTAGTCCAACATATAGCTCACCCCTTGAAATGTCCCTTTAGTGTGTTCGTGAAATGTATTGTGGGGAGAGCCTTCAGCCTCCTGAGGGTCTTGGAGGCTCTTGTGAGGCGGCTAGTGATGTTGGGACAAGAGTTGGGCTGATGCATTCTCTCGACTCAATAGACCTTGGTCTTTGGTTCAGACTACCTTTGTTAGTCGGCTTCTGGTCCCAAACCAAAGGAGCTATACTAAATCAAACACATCTTTAGCCTTCACGTGATGTGACATTTGACCTTCCTTCTGTGGGCCATCCTTGATTGCACATTTGTCTCTTAGCCTGTTAAATTTCCTCAAGATTCATGTTAACGTATATTTGATGTACAACACAATCACAAAATAGATAAAGAAAAAAACAACAAAAAAGGGCAGAAAGAACTATTGAATGTACCTAATACGCAAAGGACTGAAGTTAAGAAAAAGATCTAAGATTAAATTTGAGTTAAAAATACCTCAGATCCCTCAGACTCATGCACATGATCCACTTAGGACAATACAATTACAAACACACTATAACTCAAGGAGATAGAAGAGAGAGGGCGAGTGAGCGAAGTGATGATATCTCAGTTAAAAAAAAAAAAAAAACTATTAACAAAACACAAAAAGCCGCTTAAGAGGCAAAACATAAAAAAAACTAGTTAATAAGTGTTGTGGTGGTGTAAACATGTCAAAAATGTGATAAAAAAATGAACGGAAATGCGATAAGAAATTGCACCACCCCCTAAGAAGTGTCTTAGAGTGAAGAAAATTTTACATCCGGAGTCTGAAAGCAACTTTGCGTGCGGACTCCAATAATATACCGTCATGTGCGCTTTATCGGACCCACCTAAGAAAATATTAATGTGGAACTGTGGAGGTTATTGAAGTGGAATAAATGAGGTTATTGGAGTGAAACAACAGATGTTATTAAGAGGTTATTGTGACATTAATTCCAATCACACCGCAATAACCACTAAATAATTTCTCAATAATCCCTCGATAATCTCTACAGTTCCACTCCAATAACGCCAATAACCTCCACGGTTCCACAACAATAACCCCCTAATAACCTCTGCGATTCCACTTCAATAACTCTCTGTATTAATACCCGCAGTAACCTCCTAATAACCCTTCAATAACCTTAAATAATCTTCACAGTTTCACTTCAATAACCTTAAAAATAATATCCACACGACGATGTATTAATAAAATTAAAATTTTCTCCCAGGATTGGGATTAGCTACCCAAATAAAATAGGCATAGCCTATTTCACCGCCAATTCATCCGTCCAATATAGTAGACAACCCACAACTCACAACCCTCGCCGCTTGAAGCACGTATAATTAGTGCCTTCTGTCCGTAGATCACAATCACGAAGAACTGGAAGCGGCGGAAGGGCAGAACGCTATACAAGCGAAAGAAGGCATCGACTGATTGCCTGAGGGCATATCTTCCCGCCTCCTCTCAAATCCCTACCGCCGACATCGCCACCAGGCTCGGCTTTGCCGATTGTTTGGTCCGATCTCCTACTAAAAACCCTAGATCGAATTAATCGATATGCTTTCCTGCTGTCCTGGCACGACCACCGGTGCGCAAAATTTTCCACACCTAGGATTTCTTTCCAAATAGTATCCCAAGATCGTCTTAAGGCTCTTAGGGTTAGAGAGATGAGCCGGCGAGTGAGGAGGCGGGGTTCGCAGTCAAAAGACAAAGATAAGGTCATTATATCCTCGCCGGTGTTCCCGGAGACAGCGGAGGAGTACGAGATATGCCGTCCTGGTGGTGAAATTTCAGGCTGTCACGAGGTGGAGTGGACTCGCCTCCCCGATGACACTGTTGTCCAGCTCTTCTCTTGTCTCAGCTACCGCGACCGAGCCTGCCTCTCTTCCACCTGTCGTACTTGGCGCCTCCTTGGCTCGTCACCGTGCCTCTGGAATTCGCTTGACCTCCGCGCTCATCGATGCGACGCTGATACTGCGAGCGTTCTCGCCTCCCGTTGCACGAGCCTCCGTCGTCTCCGATTCCGGGGATCGGAGTCGGCCGCTGCCATTATAAATCTTCACGCCCGTGACTTGCGGGAGATTGCCGGGGATTATTGCCGTGACATTACAGATGCTACGCTATCAGTGATTGCTGCTCGGCATGAGGCGCTCGAGAGCCTGCAGATTGGGCCCGATCCGTGTGAGAAGATCAGCAGCGATGCCATCCGCCATGTGGCCATGTGCTGCTCGAGATTGAGAAGGTTGCGCCTTTCGGGTGTCAGGGAGATTGATGGCCTCGCTATCGGCGCCTTGGCGAGGCACTGCTCCCGGCTGGAGGAGATTGCGCTTATTGACTGTGGGAGCATCGATGAGACCGCCCTTGGCAAGTTGGAATGCCTAAAGTTTCTGTCAATAGCAGGTTCCCGGAATTTGAAATGGGCATCAGCTGTCACTTCCTGGAGCAAGCTTCCAAACCTTGTTGGATTGGATGTTTCTAGGACTGATGTTCCCTCAAGTGCTCTGTTTAGAATTTTCTCCTCCTCTAAGAATTTGAAAGTTTTGTGCGCTCTCAACTGCCTGGCATTAGAGGAGGAGGTCAATCTTAACCCGCTGAGCTCTAGCCATGCCAAGGCAAAGATAGTCCTCACTCTCTTCACTGATGTTTCGAAGAGGATTACGTCTTTATTTTCTAATTCTGTAGGGAACGAAACTGAGGTCACTGGGAATTGGAGGTCTCAGGGAAACAAGGATAAGCACTTGAATGACATCATAAGCTGGGTGGAATGGATACTATCGCAGTCTTTGCTTCGCATAGCCGAGATGAATCCTACTGGCACGGATGATTTTTGGTTGAGGCAGGGGGCTGCATTATTGTTGAGTTTGGTGAATAGTTCTCAGGAAGATGTACAAGAGAGAGCGGCAGCTGGGCTTGCTGCTTTCGTGGTAATTGATGACGAGAACGCTACAGTGGATCCAGCAAGGGCGGAGGCTGTCATGAAAAATGGGGGCATTCCATTGCTTTTGGGACTTGCGAGGTCATGCAGGGAAGGTGTACAGTCTGAAGCTGCGAAGGTAAGGCTTTGCATTGATATTTCTTACTCATAGGTCGATAGAGAGCTTCGTTTTCTTGAATGTGATTTCTTTTATCTGTTGGTTTTGCAGGCTATTGCAAACTTGTCAGTTAATGCCAAAGTTGCAAAAGCAGTTGCTGATGAAGGTGGTATCAGTATCCTTGCTAGCCTAGCAAGGTCCACAAACAGGCTGGTTGCTGAAGAAGCTGCTGGAGGGCTCTGGAATCTTTCAGTTGGAGAAGAGCACAAGGTTTACATGCCAGAGGATGCCTAACTGTGTTGAACCTTTGTTTAGTTTTCTTGCCGATTGATTCTATAAATTTAGAAGATGTTGCATTTTTCAGACTGCCATCGCTGAAGCTGGTGGTGTTAAAGCTCTGGTAGATCTCATCTTTAAATGGCCAACCGGGACAGATGGAGTGCTTGTATGAATGCTATAATTTTTTTTAATGTGTGCTTGGATAGCTAAATATATGTATCATGTGTGCAAATACTTTTGTTTGATTTCTGTACTGATTTTATGCTGTGTCATTTTTTTTAAGGAGCGTGCTGCTGGTGCACTAGCAAATCTTGCTGCGGATGACCAATGTAGCATGGAAGTAGCAATGGCAGGTGGCGTGCATGCTTTGGTGATGCTTGCAAGGTCATGCAGGGTTGAAGGAGTGCAAGAGCAGGTTTCATCAACCAGTCATTGCAAATCTTTTTTCCTTTTTGGCGATTATATATACTTTTACAACAGTTTTGTTGACTACCAAAGTTACGTGAGGATGCTTTTATGATAAGTTCAATACTAGCTTTATTTCTGTTGAACCAGGTTAATCCCTCCCTCCAATAAGGAAACACTGTTTAAAGGTGTAATCTGATTCATATTATTTGCAAGGTGCTTATGGCTTGATATTTTGCCTTAATAAATTTCAAAGCTTTTATGCTTTATCTGAGGTTGACTTGGGCATATGGTATAAAAGATCTTAATTTATTAGGATTAAATGAAAATATGACACTTAGACACAATAGAGAAAAAGGATTTATGTAGCCGACCCCACTTAGAGGGATGAAGGCTTGCTGCTCTTGTTATTTTTATTGTTGTATGCTTTATGTTAGCTTCCTTGCCGGGAAACATAATTAATGACATTTCGGGAGCATATATTAGGTCTCCTGTATATTTAAGTTGGATGTACATGTGTAATATTTACAAATAAGATGTTTAGACACAAGGATTTAAGCAATTTAAGCGTATTTGCTATCTAGTTTTAATCTCTTAGACATTTGTAAACTAATTTTTTTTGGCATGTAATTGGTATTTGTATTTGGACACTCTATTTTGGCAACTTGATTAATGTTGAATACTCTTTCACTTACAGGCCGCTCGTGCCTTAGCTAATTTGGCTGCTCACGGGGATAGCAATAGCAACAATGCTGCAGTCGGTCAAGAGGCAGGTGCTGTCGATGCACTAGTGCAACTAACTTGTTCTCCTAACGAAGGTGTAAGGTAATATTTTTTTCCCCAAGCTATGATTTCTTATGTTCTAGACTTCTGGCTGAGTTTGCATGTTGATTCATAGTATTGTGAGCTGAGTTTAATGTAAGATTTGCAGAACCAAAATTTTCTCCATCTGTGCATGCAGCCACAAATAATGGGCTGCAGACAATACTATACTATGTAAACCCTTTTCCACACAAAAAATGGCTGCAGTTTGCTCTGCATGCATTTTTATTTTGTATGTCCTATGGTTGAGGTTTCATTATTAATGTATGTAGCCATATGTTTATCTTAAATTGCTTCATTATTTCTTTTCTATTTATTGATAGTTTTCACTTAATTAAAGGCAAGAAGCTGCTGGCGCTCTGTGGAATTTATCTTTTGATGATAGAAATCGAGAGGCAATTGCTGCGGCTGGGGGTGTTGAAGCACTGGTATTTGTTTCACTTAGTCTATTTTGTTCGATATGTGTACCTTAGCATTTGCATTATCTATTTATGTTGTTTAATGCTTTCTCTTATTGTAGCTGTTTATTTTTGTTGTAGAATTAGGGGGCAACCTTCTAAAATCTAGAAATTAATGTGACACAGTTCACATAACTGGAATGATCTGGGTTGTCCAAACCCTAGGTGATGCAATGCGCGATATATGAAGACTAATATACTGGCCAGCTTTAGAAACAATCATAGAAAGTAAATGGAGGATTTCAACTACTTTTTGCACTCAAAAAATAAAACAGCGCAATGAAAAGCAATAAATAACTTTTAGTCTGCAGAAATGCAAAAGGAGGATCTCAAGGAAATTCTTAAGCTGATTTCAGTGCAAAGGGAGAAAAACTATAAAAAAGGCTGATAGAAATTTTTTTAGAATTTTATATTGTCGGAAAATTGATTTTGTGAAGCCCAGCTGATGCAAAAGAAAAAAAAAAAATATGTATAGCCCCATGTAAAAATTCGTTGAATATTACTATAGGTTTATGAATGTCATAAATCCGAGGGACAAGAAAGTTTTTAACGAGAAGATCAAGTACATTAATCATCTTATCCTTGAAATGCAGCTGCTAGATCTAACCTTGCCTTTTGTTGTCGAGGTTTCAATTAATGTGTGAGAAAATGTGTAACAGTCGCCCCTAATTTGAAAATCAGAACCAATTGTTGAGGACAGCAAGAGAGAGAGAGAGAGAGAGAGAGAGAGAGAGATGAAGGAATGAGAAAGAAATAGAGCGAGGTAGAAGTTAGGAATTCGACTGCCTTGCAAAATCTCTTTGAATGATGCTTCAGCTGTCATTCAAGCAACACTTGCCATTTCCAATGCTTGTGAGGCAAGCTACAATCTATATTTCGTACTCCAATTAGTGTTTTGATACAAATGAGGTCCTCTTTATGAAGTAGAATATATATAACATCACAATATGGAAATACTTTAAAATAGCCTCGATGGTATGCTACATGTTACTGCTATATATAAAACTTTACATGCATGAATAATAATATGCCATAACAACATTTCTTATTGCAACTCCATGGCTTACTGGCAGTGCACTATTATCTAGCCAGTGTTGCTAATTGTTCACACGGGGCTCCATTGCTCTCTTGATGCTGTTTTACACTTCTACTCCATAGATTGAGCTTAATAAAACAAGCTAAGTTGCCTCTTTCTAAATATCTTGTACTTGCACCTTCTTTTCCATCTTGCACTGCTGGTTTGTAGGTGTGTTTGAAAGATGATGTGATGATTCAAGTTGTTGTATCCAATTTTTTATGTTTGATTCAGAGAGATTTGGATTTAAATTTACATACTGAAGGGAAAATACATAACTATTAGCCAGTGGGGAGTTGTCCTGTGATTGCCAAGGGCTTGATCTGGTGATGCTTGCCATGCATGGTAGAAATTTACATAATATTGATAGCTTGAAGCGTCACATCAGTTATGCAGTACTATTAGATCTCTTATGGTTCAAATTGAAGTGTAGGAATGATTTTTAACACTTATAATGAACAACGATATTCTGTTTTTAATTTAGGAAAGGCTTTCTAGGTCCTATTAAATATGGTGTTTATATCGAGATTTTTTTTAGTTCTCATATTTTAAGGATTTCTGGGTTGGCTTAGGTTGAAAGCTTTATAAAATTTTTGGTTACTGTGAATTTGATAAATTTCGATGATTCCTTGAAATGTTGGAAAATTTTTATGGATATTATCAAATTTTGCTGACGAGTTCAAACCTCAGGTGAAACAATTGAAGCTTTGCAGAAATTGCCAAAGTTTAATAGGAATTGGGAAACTGGTTGAAACTGCCACAATGGGATAAAAAAAAACAAAATTTAAATACTTTTTATTAGAAATTTTTTTAGTTGTGCTTACATTTATTGTCTATGTTGTATTCATTACTATTATCATCTCAAATGATCATGATTTTGCCAGCATATTAAGCGAAAAATTGTATGTTAATGGTGCCATAGTTACTTTTTAACGTGTGAGATGTCATGGTTGTTTTGGAATTAATGGTCTCCTTATTTTTTAAACTTGTGACAAGTATTGTGGATGTTTATGTTTTTGTGACCTTTTTTTAATTTTTCTTCCGCAAGTGTTTTTTTAAGATGCATGGCTTGATTGAGAACTTTTATCTTAAATAGGTTTGAATGTTGTGCTTTTACGCTAGTGTGCTTGTGTTCCTATATTGTAATAGGCTTCATTAATTCTTTCTTAGATCCAACAACTTCACTTGAATCATATTCATCATAAATTTCACTAGCTCAGAAATGTGTAGTACCTTTTATAAAGACCTTAGTTGGTTGGATATGCTCGATTGAGGATTATCGTGATGTTGTGTTTTAGAGATGAGACATATGTTAATGTTGAGCATTCTTTGGAGCAATCTTGAGTTTAATTTAGTGCATGAGACTATGTTCGATTCAGTGATTGAGCTTAAGCATAATGTTGTGTTTTGGCATGCTATTGAGTCTAAGTAGCCACCTAGTGATGTTGCTTACTTGATTGCAATATAATTTACATGATGTTTCCCAGTTCTCAAAGGCTTTTTATTTCAAAATGATTATTGTTGGTTGAGTTTTTTTAGGGATGTGAGCCGAGTTTGGCTGTACTTGATTCATTAATGAGCTTATCAAGTTGCTAGCACAAGCTTGAACTTAAAAATCATCTTGTTTATTAAAGGAGATCGAGTGTGAGCTTGGTGAGGCTTGGCTCAATGGCTTAAATTTCATCTTGTTTTTTTCTTCCTATTTTTGGTTAATTCTGGATTAGAAGGTAGCCACCATTGTCACAAACTCCATATCTTCTTCCATCTTTGTTGGACTCGTTGATGCCTTCTCTAACAAACTTCCATTGTTAGTCCCATTAATGCTGACTCCAACGAGTTCACGCCATTATTGCCTCTCGTGGGTCTCTTCATTACCTTCACTAGCTAGCTCTCGTCAGAACTTCTCTATCATTTGCGTCATTGATATCTTCTCCAATGTGCTTTTATCGGAACTCTTCAACAAGCTTTTGTTATGACTTTCCTCAACGTTGTTGGTGCTATCATTACCCAATGAGCCCTCGCCGATTCCATCTCTATTTTTTTTCTGAGTTCTTGTTGCAACTTTGGCTTGAGCTCAACTCAAGCTTGTGTTTGATGTTTTTTTAACGTTCTGAGATGGGGTTTTTCGTATGTACTTGAGCCCAAGTTTGAGCTTGTCATTGAATAGGCAAATCTAGCTCATGTTATTCCTAACTCAAGCTTGAATTGACCTGTTTACGCCCTTAGTTCATGCTGCTATTGTTATCTGCCATGTTATATATTGTCATTACCCAAAATTATTGTATAGAATCCTTCCTTGAAATGAGAAGACAATTGTATGTTACATGGTGATGTTCAAATCCAAAGCCTTCATATACCTCTATAGATCATTACCTGTTTTATTGTATCATGTAATGTACATATGATATTTCTATCACCATTTTCACTATTGTCGGCTTGTTCCCTCTTTTGAACTCTTTAGAGAATAGTTGTCAGAGGAATGATGTAAGAGAATTGCTACAATGACTTGATGAGAGTTTTAGTCATTTCATGTTTACGTTGTTATCTTTTTTTATGTTAATGTTATGTCATTAATTCATTCAATCATTTGCTATACTTCCAATAATTTACTTTTATTTTTGGCTTTTAATGTAGACTCTTAAGTCTAAATGTCTTAAGATGTAATGGATGATCAATGGTCATTTGTTGAATATATAAGATTTTCTTTTTCCTTATTTTCTCTCTTCTTTGAACCCTCAATTGCATTTCTATCTTTTCTTTCTCATAAGCATATGCATTCCTTATCTTAATTCAAATTTAACAACTAGTACGCCCTCTTCCTATTAAAGATCCATACCCAACCTCCTCCTAAGTCTTAAGCCACCCCCCTATCTATCTCTTTTCCTAATTAGATTTATCCAGGCAGAGCCAAATGACCTATTATAGCAAGGCTAACCTTCTACATCTATCTGAGACAAGGAAGATTGCGGGGGCAATTAAGTCAGCATCACTTCAATTCACTACTTTGAAAATTGGACTTCTTAGAAACATATGGACAACTAGGATCTTGTTATAGATTATAATATTAGTTATGGTTAAAATGATAGTTATTATATTGGCAAACATAAACAACAATAACATATAGCTGGGATAACCTTCCACATTCACTGGAAACAAGGAAGAAACAGAGGGAAATTAGGCATTATCTTACCACTTCATTTCACTGCTCCATAAATTGATTTTTTTTGAAATTAATGAAATACTAGGACCTTTTTGTATATTATGATTTTTGTTATGGTTAAAAATGTTGTTATCATGGTGGATAACATAAAACAACAAATTTCATGCTGATGCTAGTTTTGCTCTTTGATTTTTTCAAGTCACGTGTGGGCTAGTGGTTTAAATGCACTATTATTGGGGAATTTTTTGATTGCTTTTATGCCCAACATGAATTAAAATAAATGTAATTAATTATATTGGGCCCTCGCCAATATAGGGTTTAAGGAAGGGTTGATATATTGAACCATTTTGCAACATTTTAGAGGCTATCTTTGTGACCCAAATATAGGTTTTTCGGTAACTATGACATTATAACCTTCATATCATATATTGATTTGATAAATAATAATAAAATTAGAAAGTAATTTGTTTTATACCATATAAAACACTGCCATTATCGGGTCTCAAGCTCCAAATGCGAAAAACGGAGAGTTGAGATAGGTATTCAACAACAATTGTAAAATTTTTGTCAAAAAATTTTGACATGAATCCTTCAAAACATTGTGTAAATTTTAGGCGTTCTTAGAAGTGTCGTGTTGTATGGTCTTAATACAGTGATAAATATGGAAGGGCCGCTACACCGACCCCAGATGTAGTATGAAATAAGCAATGATTCCTATATTATAGATGTATGTGGGCAAATAAGTTGTTAATGAAAGTAATCTTAGGATAGAATATTAGAATATATGTACTTTCACAGGTAAACTAATGAAATTAGTAAATATTATGATTCATGAGGAGAAATATTTATGCATTCAAGAATCTACACGAGTTGTAGAAAAGGCTAATGAGATTGATAGCTTAGTTTTTATATTTGATATTCAGATACAAGTCACACTAGAAATGATGATATAATTATTCATAAAAGTTTGAAAGATAATGTTGTAAAAATTAATAGAATTGGAGATAGAATCACAACGTTAAAGGTTATTGTTGATACTGTGATTTTTAATGTTATAAGTGCTTATGTTCATCAAATAGGTTTAGATATAGATTCAAAAAAGTTTTTGAAATGATCTAGAAGAGTTAATACAAATGATACCTCTTGAAGAACAAAATTTTTATTGGAAGATTTAAATGAACATGTTAGTAGAGTGGTAGAAGATTTTAGAAATATTCATGGTGGCTACAACTTTGGAGTGATTGATGAAGTAGGTAGAGCCATATTAAATTTTGTTTTAGTCAATCATTTTGTTATTGTTAATACTATTTAAGAAAAGAGATGAATATATCATTACTTATAAGAATAGATCTAATAAAATGCAAATTGATTATTTCTTACGAGAAAAAGTGATCGTCAAGATTACAACGATTGTAAGGTCATTCTAAGTTCTCAACACCAATTATTAGTTTTAGATTATAAGATGAGGAGTAGGAAGATAAAAGATATGATAAAACATTATCATAGAATTAGATGAGGTCACATAAATGACATAAATAGTTTATGTTCATGAGTAAACTTCAAGATTTCAAGATTTGGGTTGTTTATGAAGAAATTCATTTTATGTGATGAAGTAACAAACACTATTAAACAAGTGACACCAGATGTTCTTGGAGAATCAAAAGGAAAAATTTAATAAATAAAATAGTTGGCGGTGGAATAATAATGTGCTAGAAAAGATAAAATATAAAAAATATTTGTTATAAAAATTGGTTTAAATGTAAGAGCTTAGAGAACTAGAAAAATTATAAGGTGGCTCGTAGAGAGTCTAAGAGAATAATTTATGATGCTATGAATTATGTTTTTAGTGATATTTTTAATATATTAGATACTGAAGAGGCTGAAAAATATATGCATAAACTAGTAAACAAAGAAAATAGAAAATTAAAGATTTAATTCAGGTTGGGTGTATTAAAGATGAAAGTCAAAAAGTACTTTTCTTGGAGGAAGATATTCAACATAGGTGGGTGAGATATTTTAATAAACTTCTCAATAAATTTTCTAAAATACGATCGACTTTTATGATCTTATCATTGTTAGTAATAATAAATTTTATTATTTTTATTTTCACATTTGTAAAAAGGAAGTTGAGGAGGCTTTAAAAAAACCAATAGTGGAAAATCAGTCGGACCTGATGATATTCCAATTGAAGTGTGGAAATTTTAAGGAGATTTGAGAGTTTTTGAATTTACTAAACTCTTCAATATTATTTTAAAACCTAAAAGATGCCCGATGAGTGGAGAAAGAGTATTTTTGTCCCCATTTTTTAAGAATCAAGAGAATGCACAAGAGTGTGCAAATTTTACAGGAATTAAGTTAATGTGTCATATATTACAGTTGTGGGAGAGAGTAATTAAACATAAGTTAAGGCGTGTTACAAATATTTCTCATAATTAGTTTGGATTTATGCGACTAGTTTACTAAGAGGTTCGATCAAGAAGCACAGAGAGAGTGAGAAGGATCTACATATGATTTTTATTGATTTAAAAAGCTTACAATAAGGTTCCAAGAGAAGTTCTTTGGATAGTTGTACAAAAAAATGTGTTGATATGACTTATTTTCAAGTCATTCAAGATATGAATTGCTAGAGCTGTTACTTGTGTTCGAACATAAGGTAGATTGACCAAGCATTTTCTTATTTTAGTTTGATTGAATCAGGGATTGACTTTAAGCCTATATCTTTTTTCTTTAGTTATGGATGCTCTTACTAGGCATTTATAGGAGGATGTACCTTGTGGATAAGACTAGAAAAAAGTTTAGGAAGATCTTGAATTATGGAGGTTTACATTAGAGTCTATAGGCCTTCGTTTGAGTAGACTTAAAATTGCATACATGACATGTAATTTTTGTAGTAGTAGATCTAGTTGCAGAGATGTAATTATGGGTGATCAAATCGTGAATGTTTTAAATTTCACGGGTCTATTGTTCAAAGTGATGGTGATATTTATGGGGATGCTATTTGTAGAATTCAAGTTGTTTGGTTGAAGTGGAGGAATGTATCGGGCGTATTGTGTGATAGAAAAGTACCTCTTAGACTTAAAAAAAAAATTATAAGATGACGGTGAGGCCTGCAATGCTTTATGGCAAAATGTGTTGGCTTTTAAAAGAGAAGCATGAAACTAAGTTAAATGTTGCTAAGATGAGAATGATTAGGTGGATGAGTGGTTTGGCATTTAGAGACAAAATGCGAAACGAATGTATCCGTGAAAGTGTTGGTGTAGCTCCAATGGCAATCAAGATTAGAGAGTCATCTAAGATGGTTTGGCCACATTAAACGTCGACTGACTGATGATCCGATTATGAGAATAGATATTTTAGATTCGACTTATGTTAAGAAAGATTGAGGTAGACCTAAGAAGACGTGGGCATATTGTATAAAAAGATAATCTTAATTTATTAGAATTAAATGAAAATTTGGCGGTAAATGGGACACAATGGAGAAAAAGGATTCATGTAGCCGAAATCACTTTGTATGATAAAGGCTTGCTGTTGTTTGTTGTTTTCTATCACATAAATGCTAAATTTGTACATAAACTACTTGGTTGTTTGTTTTTAGTGGGAACTAAAATATAAAGTAATTAATCTATTCTGTCGGTGCATGATAGAATGTTGATTTATCAAATCACTTTCATAAATACATTCTTATTGGTTTTAATTTTACAGCTTGATTGAATGGTTTATTTTGTGCACGAACTTGTTATTATTCTTTTGAAGAGCTGAAATTCTTTTGATGGGCAATCATAGTTTTTAATTAGTTTGTGTATTGTGAGCAGATTTTATTTTGTTACTCAAGTGCTCTTTTGCATTGCATCTCTAGTGTTTGTTTTGGAAATTCTAGTTTCTTATGTGTCATTAATTGTTATGTTATTTGTGGACTCTACATTATAACATTACAGTATTTTATTGATGTTGAATGAAATTTAGAAAATAATTTTGGTTTATTCAAGCCTTGCCCTTACTGCTAATGTTAATTTTTAATTTTCTTCTTCAATGAGGATGGTAAGGAAGAAGTGCTATCTTATTAGATCCCCATTGCAACACTACCCTTTATGGCTTCATTATTAGCGGCGGTGATGATTTCCATCGAGCATGAGTTCTGTGTCCTCAATAATACCACAAAGGAGGTTGCGATTGCGACCAATATTACGTTTTTAAAAGATACTATTGCTGATTTGCTATTAGTCTTAGAGATTTTTCTTTTGGATAAAGGGTTTCTTCTTTGATGTGATAATGAAGGTAACTCTCTAATACAAAGTGCTCAACACCTTGATGAACGTGAAGGTTGTCAGCTCCTCATAGGACATTGTCAACCACCTATTTGAGAGTTGAAACGGAGAGTGCTACAATTTGAGAGCTAATTTTTCTTTTGTCTGTTAGCTAGAGGGCAAACAAAATCTCGATTGTGATGGCAAATATGTTGGGGATTCCCCTTTGTGTGTTGGAAGCGCCATCTTGCCAAAGTGAATGATTATTACTCAAGTTGTTAACCTCTATACACAATTTGAGGATGAAAGAGAAAGACAGGAGATTCGCTGCTAGATCTCTTTTAATTGAAGGAACTTCTTGAAAATGTAGAATTTTTATTGACATATCAAGGGAATAGCCTGAGAGAAGATGAAGAACATTAATGCTCATGAGTGACAAACTGGTTTGCATCTCATCCTGTAGTGAATCAATTGAAAGAAGAGTTAAGGGACATTTACTTTCACTTAACTACAACTAATTTAATATTAATATTTCAGCGATGTGATCGTCATAGTAGGTTGCCTTAGCATAGATTGATGAGATAAGATTAATCATATAGTGTGTGTTGCCAACAACCTATTTTCTTTTCTCACTTCCATGCAGAAAGCCATCTTTTATCAGAGTTTAGGGCTCACAAAGCTTGTGGCTTCTTGACGGCCATGCTTATGATTCTAGGACCATATAGGTGATTATGTTGTTTTTATCCTTTTTGTTCTTTTTATCTTTGTGTTTGATTCGGTGTCATGTTGTGTTATGCTATTACTTATTTCTACTAATTGAATTTTAATTTTTGGTGGTACTTTATTTCATGTTTTTTCTACTTTTATTCCAGATGTTATTTATTTATTTATTTATTTTTGCTTTCCTAGTATGAATGCCATTCCCAAGCCATTTGCTTATTTATTATTTTCAGAAAAATACGGCCACACAATTATGGTTTTTCTATGCACCTTGCTTTGGTGGAATACTGTGAAATAACATAAAGTTTGCATTATTTCAAAACGGTCAAGCATTTATGACATTCAAGATGCTTGTGCAAAATTCATCATTTTGCTTTATCAACCTAGATAGTGGAAACTTCTTTCCCATCCTCCTTTTCAACGTATTGCCTAAGTTCTAAGGTTTGAGCTGTTCATTTTGTTTTTGTTTGGAGTGATGTAATGCAATATGGTTTTCACTAGTCTTTTTGTGTATGCCACAATGGAGTCTAGGGCCATTATTAATGTTGGGTTTGATTGAACGACGAATATTTTTAAAGCTTGGAGAAGTTTGCATTCAAGGCCTCATTCTATTAGGTGCGCCCTAATACTTTCTCTTAGGGAGAGATCTAATTTTTTGTGGATCAATTTGAGAGTGTTTTGACACTCATCTTCCCCATTATAATTGATTTCTAAATTATTTGTTGCTAGTGCCGACATAGATTACTCTAACTTATATTACAGGGTTCTCTCCATTTCTTGATTCATTGAAGTGAAAGGCATTCCATCGTTTATTATTTTTTTTTAATTTAGTTTTTTTTAAGTTAGGATGAACTAACTATTTTTTCTTTTTAGTTTTTCTGCTGGAATGAAGTGAGATTATTGGCTTCATTACGGGGATAAAGGGAGGGAGGATATTGTCTTATTTGTTTTGTTGGTAATGATAGTTTCGACTTTGTCTGGCCATGTATAAATAAAGACCAACTTTCTTAAGTTGATGCTGAGACCTCAAAGTAGTTGCTATTAGATCAATCATTTTAGATGCCCCATACTACTCAACTTGTGAGTTGGTAAGTTAGGCCTCTGTGGATTGTGGCGATTCCATCTTTGCTTTCCATAATCCAACTCTTTGTTACCAATTTGATAGAGTTTGACGCATTTTTCCTCAAGAAATAAAATCCAAGTACATAAAGATAAGCACACATAATTTGAGTAGTAGACTATCTCTCAATTTCTACAATTCGAGAGGTAGGAAATTTCTCTTAAACCCTAAACTTAAGACTCCAGACACAATCTCATGCATAATCATAACCATAAACCTATTTTGCTCTATTCATACTAAATAATAATGAATGACATATGACTAAATTGCTTTTAACCGCACAAAGACTAAAAATTACCCTTAGGCTTGGCACCGACGTAACAAATTATCGATGGATATTGGCACGAAAATTTGCTCCAAGACTATGAGATACTGTTAAAATTAAAGACTAAGAATATTAGCCCCATTGTCATGCGTTCTATAGTCTTGAGCTATTAAGTTCGTCCTTTACTTGTATTGAGGTTTGATTAGTAATCAGCCAGTTTTAATTTATTGTCAAGGTAGAGAATGATTCCTTTTAAGAAGAGCTAAAGATGGATAAGGATGCGATTGACTTAACTTAATGTGTTATTAAGTTGAGATATTGAAATGACTAAGATTGACAATTAAGAATTTGTAGGAATTTTCTTTTTGCAAAAACAATTTGAGAGAATTGTTTATGTATACGGGCATGGGCATTCACTCTGAGGATTGTGAGATACTTGTAAAATTAATGATTGATGATATTCGTCTCTTTACCATATATTTTGTGGCCTTGAGCTACCAAGCGGGCCCTTGCACTAATATTTGATAATAAGGGTTCAAGTTAATCTTCAAAATAGAGATGAATTCCTCATAATTTTTCTTACGAGTGGAGTTGTCTACAAAGCGGGTTAACTCTACAACAACAACAACAACAACAACAACAAAGCCTTAATCCCACTACGTGGAGTCGGCTACATGAATCCTTTTTCTCCATTGTGTCCTATTTAGTGTCATATTTTCATTTAGTTCTAATAAATTAAGATAATTTTTTATACAATAAGCTCAAGTCTTCCTAAGTCACCTTTCTTAACTTTCTTAACATAAGTCGAATCTAAAACTTCTACTCTTCTAATCGGATCATCAAATGGTCAACACTTAATGTGACCAAACCATCTAAGACGGCTTTCTCTAATTTTTTGTCACAGGAGCTACACCAACCCTATCACAGATATAATCATTTCGCATTTTGTCTCTAAGTGTAAAGCCACTCATCCACGTAATCATTCTCATCTCGGCAACACTTAACTTAGTATTGTGCTTCTCTTTTAAAGGCCAACATTCAACGCCATAGAGCATTGTAGGTCTCACCACCGTCTTATAAAATTTTCCTTTCAATCTAAGCGGTACTTTTCTATCACAGAAAAGGCTTGAAGCATTCCTCCACTTCAACCAACCAACTTGAGTTCTACTATTAACATCCCCATCTATATCACCATCGCTTTGAACAACATACCCGAGATATCTAAATCGTTCACACCTTTTAATAATTCGATCACCCAAAGTTACACTTCTGTCACTAGTGCTACTACTACTAAAAATACATTCCATGTATTCAGTTTTAATAAAGTCACTAGAGCTACTAACAAAGTGGGTTAACTCTGTAGATAAAAAATTGATTGAAACTTTTGAAAAGCTTTAGTTCAAATTTGTTTATGCTAAGGAAAATTTTGAGCTTGAAGATTCGAAAAACTAGCTAAAAATGTGGGCTCAAGAATTGGATATTGTTTTAGAGTAACTTGACCTACTCTTAGGAGGATTTGTTTGACTTATGTCGGGATAGTTCAGAATATGATGATGAGGTCTTCCATCACTAAAATGAGGGATTTTAGATGATTAATTGATTGAAGAAGGGTTTGATTGACCCAACCATTTTAGATTTCATGTATGTACGCGATCTTTCTGGATTGTTCTTTATTATAGCTTCTTTTTTCTTTTTGTGTTTCTTTTGTTTGGATGTGTACTGAGGGGTTTTGCGTACCACATGGTTGGAGTAACTCAATTTCTTGGCTCTCTTGCTGCACTATTATTTTTTTAATTAACTAATTGCTGGTACTACTTTGCTAGGCAATTTTTCATAATAGTGATTTGATTTGACAATTGTTTAGGCTGAATTAACTTGATGGTTACATAGTAGTTGTAAACATAATCAAGTGACTTTTGTATGCTTGATGAGCTAGTATTCTTTTGGTGAAGAGCTGTCAACTTGTTGCTTGTATGGGAATATTGTCCTTCTGAGGGTTTTTTTATTTGTAGTTTGCCTTAATTTCTTGAGTTTTTTCTTGTGCTTGTTCTTTAGTTGGCTTTTTCTCTAGAGAATAGTTTTACTAATACTGCAATGATTTGGGTTTCTGTGGATATATTCGTTGGTTCAACCTTGAAAAGTTTTGATACCCTAGTTGGCATTGCTTTGGAGTGCCCCCCTTAAGGAGAGGAAGCTGCCAAGGTAATATGCATTTTTTTTATCATGCAGATCTCTCTAAAAGAATGTCTTCGAATGTCTCAATCAATATTCATACTTTAAATCTATCATGTTTCTACTCTAGAGGTAATGATTAGATCATTCTAGATTTTTTTAGTTGAAAGACTTTTTGATGCTTTTAAATATGTAAGCTTAATTTTTAGGATCATTCCAAAATTATTTAGAATTTGATGCTTGGTGATAGGAACTCATCCAAAATTATTTTAAGAAATTATCAATTTCATGGTAAAATTCACTCTAATTTGATTTGAATTTGATGGATAGAGGTTAGAGTAATTCCAAAAATGTTTCCTGAGTCAAAACCTTGGGGGTTCTTGACTTGATCTTTGGTAATCGGAAGTTTTATTTTAATTCAAAACTTGGCACCATTAACAATAGAATTTTTTTGGGCAAAAAATCTACTATGGTGTGTTTTATATATTATTTTTTCCTAATTTTTTTCTCGCGTTCTCTATTTTATTTTAGGGGAAGCCAATCCTTTAAGTTTGGCTTTTCAAAGTACATATAATTAATGGGTTTCATTCTTTGTGCTTACAGCACGAGATTATGAATCTAAAAGGATATGAGAATGATGGGTTATATACTGTCATGTCTTTGAGACTCGACTTTTTTTTAAGACTGTTTCAATTGCTCCCAGTTTTTCCTCCTGAAGTTCTACATCCATTATGGTAGTTGCTGTAGTAGTACTCAATCATTGGAATTATATTATGCAAAATTAGCGTGTAAAATTCTGAGAAATTATATTCCAGTTCTACTCGTGTGAAAGCAGTAAACCGGGGGGGAAAAAAAAAACTCCTCATGGAACTTTTTGTCAGAGAAAATTAAAAAAAAATCTTGATTTTTGTCGGAGAAAATTAAAAAAAATCTTGATTTTTTGATGAAGGAGAAAAGAATGAGAAGACAATAATTTTGATTCTCCAAACAGGAGAAAATAAAATAAAAATAATAAATTTTAACTTTTCCATTCTTCCACTAAGGAAAGATTCTTCCTCTTATTCAAGCTTTATTCGTAGAAGACCCAAGGAGTGTTCTTTTTGTCTGAATGTTGTGGAGGCAACTCTTCTTATATAACATACGTAACATAGTGCAAAAATAGCCTTTTTTTTCTAATTGCTTGTTTCATTTCCACTTTTCTTTTTTCTTTTAAATTTTAACAAGAGCAACCATAATGCAAGTACCATTTCTTTTCAAAAAGGAGTATTTCATTGACATGTTCGAGGATACAAATCACAATAGGATAGTAGAAAAGACATTTTAGGAGTAATTGAATTAACGTTTTATTCAAAGATCAAATACTAAATAAGATATTTCTGCATGAGGCATCAATTCCTTTTAATGTCATAGTATCTAAGGTTTGATACATGCTAGATATGACATGATGTGACATGCATACATGTGCCATGCATGTGTCAAGCAATTTTTTTCTGTATCTTATTAAAAAGTAACAAGAAAAGACATGTATTAAACATGCATGTTGTGGTCACGGCTTAAATATTTATTTGAACATGTGTTAGAATGTGTTTTGAATGCATGTATTGTTATCGCTGTTAAAACATATGTTTGAACATGTTTGAACCATGTTGATCTTTGTTTGATTATGGTGTGAATAAAGTTTGTTCATGGTTCGAACATATGTTTCATTTTAGATTAAATTTATGATTGAGATTTTCTTTTTTTATTATGTGATTTTATGATTTTTCATAATAATAAATCTTTTGATGATTTATGATATTTTTATGAATTAATTTTAATTTTATGATCTTTTTTTTTTATTTTTGAGGTTTAAGGCTTAAGCCTCGATTTATTTTGAGGCTTATACCTCGTTTTACTAAGACAAAATGCCTTAGTTTTTGATTCACCTTTTTAAACCTTAGTTGCGAGTTAAGTGGAATAGTTGTGATGAGAATGGAGGAACTGTGGAGACTTGAAGATTAGTTTGGGGCTTTTATTTTTCAAACAAAGAAGTAAACTATGCATTTGACGATTAATTTTATTTAAATTACTCTTTTTAGAATGTTTTTTTCATATTTGGCAGAAGAATAAAATCAATTACTATATAAATTTGATTTTATGTATTTAATATTTATATAATTGATTTAAACCATATTTTTATTTTCTTAAAGATATATATTATTGACTTATCCAACATGTGTTCTTGTCTTATATTTTCAATATTATTTTGGCTATCATCATATTTAGTCGATGAATTATAGCTTTTTCTCTTTACAACGTGATTCACCCCAAAAAAAAAAGGGTATAAATAGGCAAGCTGAGTGAGCAAGTGAAAACAATAGTTGATTTGGTTGATTGTTTGAGGTATCTAGCTCTTCACTTTCTACAATACAAATTAATCTTCAATTAGTCTTTTGCATGTTGCTTATGGATGATGCATGTCAATGTGATGTATGGAAAAAAGTTTAGAATATTAATTTGTTTCTTAGTTAATATATTATGCTAATGCCTAGATGCGTAGAAGATTAGAAAAAAATTGAACTCGTATTTTTTTTTGTCAAATAACAAACCACATTCATATATTTGGCTTAGGGTTTGCCTAGGGTAATTTTTTACCTGCTTTGCATTTCAGACTGTCGCCAGATACTTGTTTGGCTTTTGGGGAATTGTTTTTTTTCCCTTTTTTTTCGAAATTGATATAATGTGAAACTAGTGTTGCAACCAAATCTGTTAAAGTGAGAAAGTTGCTATCTGGAATTGTGAAAAAAGAAAATGTATATAAATTTTACAACAACTTTCTTAAGAATTATTTTCCTCACCACAGTTCTACAACCATTTTTACAAAAAAATCTGCGGTTGCTCCAAATGGACTCTTATTTAAAATGTATTTATTATATAGATATAGAACATATTTTAAAAAATTTAATATAAATGATAAGTATTATTAATTATTTATCGATTGATTCAATAGGATAGATGAAATTTTAATTTTTTTATATTCTTGAAGTAATTATCATTAATAAATCTTCAGATTTGTAGAACAATTTACTTTCTTCATAATTTTATTTAGGAATTTGTAAATCTATCAAACCAAGAAATAAAAGTAAAATTAATCTCAATTTGATTCGTAGATGAAGGATAATTTTGATTGTTTCTTCATTATGTAAAGATTCTTCAATTTATTTATCAACATTTAGATGTATGACTCTTATTTTAAAATCAATTTTAGATTAAAGTTTTAATTAAACTTTTGTTCTATAAATGTGCACTTCAAAATTACTTTCAATTTTGGATTTAGACTTTTGTGCTCCAGTATAGGGTATAGTTCATGAATATATTCTACTATAACTCTGATGCAAATTCCTGTTGAATAAAATCATTTTTAGGTTTTTTTCAATATTTTTTCTATATTGATTTCATCATATAAATAATATTAATGAATTACATGTTTGCTAATAATATCAAATCTAAGTATAGATGATTCTTGTATTTGTGTTTGCTTATCAGGCTTTAGATATGACGCTAATTATTTTTCCTAAAAAAAAATCCAACATTATAATGGTCTTAACAGGAAGATAATTATGATCTTTTCTCAAGAAGTAAAGCTTTTATGTGTCCTCATTTACTGTTTTTTGCCAACTCATAACTTAGTTCATCTTTAATTTTCTGCCTAAAATTTTAAATAAAACTTTTATTGATAATATTGTAATCTATAAATAAATAATATTTTGCTACTAAATCTTTTAATCTTATAAAATTTTCAAATACATTATAATCACCTTGTTTAACTCTTTAAATTGACTATATAAAGTATCTTTATTATTAATGAAAAATGAATATTGCTTGCCAAATTAGTTGATCGAGTTCAACTATTTAAAAATTCAACTCTGTAGGAATTAACCATATATCTTTCAAATATTTCTTCTAAAATATTTATTTAATTTGAAAACATCTCAAAATTACCTCATATCAAATGCAATATATCTTTATTAACCTCATATTAGTCTCATTAAAATTGCATTGAATCATAGTTTTCTAGATTTTACTTAATATCAATGTTTAATTTTGCCACTAAGTCACTTTGATATTATATCCTGCATTTAGAAGACCTTACGAGTCATTTTAAAAACTCTTGATATCAAGCTTATGCAGGATGCCTTAGGATTTTGATTTTTTTAAAGCTGACCTACTATGGAATGCACAAAAGTATGCAACATGAATTCAAAACTTCGTGGGTCACATTAATTTTAACAATTGCTTGTTACTTTTAATTACAATAAAAAATATGTTGAGAATTGATAGAAATGAAAATTCAATAGCTCTTTACTAGATATAATGAATATAAATTTAGGACTAAGAAAGTGACACAACAGATTGAAATCAATACACTTGTGCATTTGTTGAAAACCAGATTATGTTGAATTTGAGCTAAATATCAGTCAAAGTATTAAACAACTATTGAAATAAATTAAATGCAATTCCTGCGTTTTATTGAAAGAAATCAAAAATTTAAAATTCATGATAGTGCAATGATTCACAAAAAGATCAGCCATGATAGCTACAAGGCAATTCCCGCGTTTTATTACCTTAGAATTTGAAAAGAAGCCAAGATTCCTGCATTCTCACAATAGAAGAAGGAAAGGATCACAACTCCCTTGATCACAGTAAAGTGGAAACAGAGTGTAAGTTCCACATAGTTCGCAATATAAGAGTAAATATTTGAAAAATTCTGCATTCACAAATGGAGGCATGGTGGTGGAAGCATGCAGATGCTGTAGAAGAACCTTATCGGGCTACAATAGAAGGCAGATGCAGTAAGAGAAGTGACAAAAATGATATTAGTTGCTGGAGTAGAATATTTTAAGATAATGATATAAGCCCTACATCGCTCACATTTCAGCGGGCTTGCCAATTGGAATGGAGGCTGGAAGGGGGTTCCTTGAGATGTGGCAGTGGCATATCTAGATTTTGGATGAGAATAAGGATGACTAGGATCTCTTATTTAAAATGGTTATGCAGGAGGTTTGTTCTGCTTATTTATCACTAGTGTGAAGTAGCCATTGTGTGTGATACCTGCTTATCCATCCTGGTTTTAGTGATCTTTCAATGGAAAGGTGATCTCTTTTACCTTGTTTAAAAATTGACATATCTAAATATTTCGGAGTACGCAAAACTTCTTATGGAAGTACGAGGATCAGCTGGATATGTAATAAATGAAGTGCTCTTTTTAAATTTCACCATAATAAACAGATGCCTAAACTGCTTTGCTACAATGTCTTTGGTAGTTAATCTTTTTTCAATGAACCATTGTGCCAGTTAATCTTGTTGGTAGTTAATCTAGATTTTGGATGAGAATAAGGATGGCTAGGATCTCTTATTTAAAATAGTTACGCTGGAGGTTAGTTCTGCTTATTTATCACTAGTGTGAAGTAGCCATTTTTTGATACCTGCTTATTTATCCTGGTTTTAGTGATCTTTCAATGAAAAGGTGATCTCTTTTACCTTGTTTAAAAATGGACATATCTCAATATTCGGAATGCGCAAAACTTCTTATGGAAATATGAGGATCAGCTGGATATGTAATAATTGAAGTGCTCTTTTTAAATTTCACCATAAT
Organism: Phalaenopsis equestris; assembly: GCF_001263595.1. Lineage (NCBI taxonomy): Eukaryota > Viridiplantae > Streptophyta > Magnoliopsida > Asparagales > Orchidaceae > Phalaenopsis > Phalaenopsis equestris. The sequence goes on from NW_018164957.1 coordinate 293,068, forward strand.
AAACAGATGCCTAAACTGCTTTGCTACAAGCTCGTTGGTAGTTAATCTTTTTTCAATGAAACATTGTGCCAGTTAAATTTAAGTACGTTTCTGTAGATTCAATTGAAGCTTAGTTTTGACTTGGTCATCTTTTGTCATGTTTTTAGCCTTGAAAATGCTAAAATTTTATTTACCTTACTGTATTATTGAAATGACAAGGCATTCCACACATCGGGACGTAATGAATGCTGCTCTTTATCTCCGCAATGAACCTGTAGATTCTATGTGGAGCCTTATAATACGTTCTTGCTCTTCTTTCATGCATACAATAATATTGGAATTCCTGTATGTTATTCTTTTATTTGTCTTATATGGATCTATCCTCTTTTATTTTTGAGTCTATCTGATTTTTAAAACTAGTTCTTTATCGCTAAGTCATCTATATGCACATTTCTAGCAGCAGTGCTTCCATCTGCTCTTGCTTGTAGGAGCTTTCAATAACAGGCTGAACTAGATTAATGTTATTATCTATCATACTTATTTTTGAGCTTAAACTAATCTTTTCTTTTTGGGTTTTTATCTGTTGTTTGGCATATGTACTTAAAGCAAAAGACCGAGTACTATGAGTTTAATGCTTTTTTGGGGGTTGGAAGACCATTTTGTTGACCTATTCATCACTTCCAATTAAGCATCATTTCTTTTTCTTATTAAGGCCATGGGAGTGCTTATTTTCACTTGAAGAATTTCCGTCATTCTCCTTGATGAAACCTTTTATTTCTTTAAGCAACACTCTTCTATTTTGCTTTTATTATTCAGGTTACCCTTGCCAATGCCTGTGCAAATGCCTCTCATGGCCTACAAGAAAGGGCTGCTGGAGCTTTGTGGGGATTGTCAGTGTCAGAAGCCAATAGGTAATGCTAACTGCTGCTTTTCCACCCTATGATTCTGAATGATGATCAATCTTGTTATTCCTTGTTTCTGATTTCATCATGCTTGTGTAAAGTTGACAAGCTCTTGGCATTCATAAATAACCTGGAATCATCAATAATTGGAACTCACATTTTTGTGTTCTTAACCGGAGCTTCTCTTAAATGCTTTGAAACTATGGCTTGATGGCTGCACTTCAAAATTTAAAGGTCATGCTGTAGTTTATTAAGATTTATCTTCCAACCATAAAGTTTAGGTTATGTTCTAGGTATCAATTACTAGTGTTTAATTATGTCCAAACTAGAATAAGTATCTCACATACATGTAGACGCATTTTGTACATTTCAAAAAATATATATAATTCTAGTAATTCATTTAAAAGAATTTGTCTTGGGCAGCGGCTTTTTGTTATTGGATTTTTTTTTGAGTTGTTTAATGATTTGTTATTAAAAGCTTAAATAAATAAATTTCTGAATGTAAGTAGAAACTTGTGAATTTTAAGCTTTTTTGTTTAAAGATAAAATATGTTACTCCGTATTTTATTTCTTTTTCTTATTATTTAAATTGATTTTTTCTTTTGTGTGGTGTGAATTGACATTTCTTTATGCATATTTTTTTTCCAATATCATCTCATCTATATCTCATGATTTACAATGGGCATTAATACCGTTCTTTGTCAGATATACAATATTAATTACAGCTCACTTGAGTCATAGACTTCTAGTTGGTTATCTCCAATTGATGACACTTGTATACTCTTGGATACCATAAAAAAAATTTCATACGACATCCAGGGGTGTCAAAATTTGACCCGACAAGCCAACCAGTCTTGAACTCGACTTGAAAAATCTGGATTAGGGTTGACCCAAATATTTTTTGAATCAGGTCCAAGCCAGAGAATTCGACCCGTTTATTATTCGGATCGGGTTCGGTTGAACCCAAAAAACTAAACATGACACGAGTAAGCACGAAATTTCGGGTCAGGTTCGTGTTAGCGGGTCAAGCTCAGGTTCAGGTTGGGCTTGGGTCTTAGTTTTTGACCTGTTTATTATTTGGGTACAGTTTAGGTTGACCCTATTAAGGTTGGGTCATTTATGGGTCGGACCCGAACCCGACCTGCTGATCTAAATTGACATCCCTAATGACTCTTTTTTTTTTGCTAAGGATTTCTAGCACTTTTTAGACGATAATACTCTTTGAATAGTATTGGCATATATATATATATATATTGTGTGTGTGTACATATGTATTTCTTTTTATGTATGTTTGTCATATGAGTTCTTGATGTCCTAATTTCTCCGTAAATATGAAATTTGTGTATTTTTACGATTAGTTATATGCTAATGTAAATTGAAATTTGTTGGAATCTCTTAAATCTATTGTATTTAGCTATATTATGCTTTTATTGTCCTTTTGCTAGTTGCAAATAATTAAGCATAATGCTTAATATTTAAAAGCTTATATTTTTTATTTTTACTTTTTTTTTTAAGGTGATTGTGCTATTTGATTAGTTGATGAAGTGAAAACCCTCTGTTAATTGACTCGATATAAAATTTATTGATACATCTACTTGGGAATCACTACCTCGCATTCACTGGATTCTATCTTCACGAAAGCATCATTAATCCCTTGTTAAATATTGAAACCCCAAGTGCTGACAAATGTAAGGCTTTATTCCCTATTTGATCATCTTTCATAAATCTTTATTGTTTTGATTTTTGCTATATTTAAAAATAGAGATAAGTTATTGATCTTGTTTTTTATTGTAATGAATTGAAAGTAATTTTTTCATAATTGAAATAGCTATAACATAAGTAGCGTAAACAAGAAACTACAAAATTTATTAAATTAGGTTTACAGGTTTTTTAGGATGATTGTTATTATGCATAATTGATGTAGAGTTTTTTAGGGTTCATGATTATACAAAGATTTTTCTTAATCAGTTTGGACTTATTTCAGACAAGTCTATTATGAAAGCTATTCATTTATTGAAAGGCTTGATGGAGAGGGACAAAGAGAGTAAGGTTGATCTACATATTATTTTTATTGATCTAGAAAAAACTTACGGTAAGATTTCAAGAGAAGTTCTTTGGAGAGTTCTAAAAAAGAAAGGTGTTAAATATGACTTATATTCAAGTACTTATATTCAAGTCATTAAAGATATGTATGCTAGTGTTGTTACTTATATTCAAATAGAAGAAGGATTGACCAAATATTTCTTATTTTAGTTGGATTACATCAGGGATCAACTTTAAACCCATATTTTTTTTGCTTTAGGTTTGGGTGGTCTTACTGGACATTTACGGGATGATGTACCTTGGTGTATACTTTTCGCTGATCATATCCTTCTTTTAGATAAGACTAGAGAAAAAAAGGGAAAACTTGAATTATGTAGGTCCGCGTTAGAGTTTAAAGGTCTTTGCTTGAGTAGATCTAAAACTGAAGGCATGGAATGTAATTTTTATAGTAATAGATCTAGTGGTAGAGATGGAACTATGGGTGATCAAGTCATTAAAAGGTGTGAACATTTTAGATATTTCAGCTCTATTGTTCAAAGTGATGGTAATATAGATGTGGATGTTGTTAGTAGAATTCTAGTTGGTTGGTTGAAGTGGAGGTATGCATCGGGCCTATTGTGTGATAGAAACGTACCGCTTAGATTTAAAGGAAAATTTTATAAGATAATGATGAGACTTGCAATGTTTTATGATGCGGAATATTGGCCTTTAAAAGAAAATCATAAAACTAAGTGTTGCTGAGATGAGAATGCTTAGGTGGATGAGTGGCTTGACACTCGAGAGATAAAATGCGGAGCAATGTATCCGTGAAAGGGTTGGTGTAGTTCCAGTAGCAGACAAGACTAGAGAGAGTCGTCTTAGATGGTTTGGTCACATTAAACGCTGATCATCTTATGATCTGGTTAGGAGAGTAGATGTTTTAGATTCGACTTATGTTATGAAAGCCAGAGGTAATTATGAAAGAACTAGGGCATATTGTATAAAAAATGATCTTAATTTATTACAATTAATAAAAATACGCCACTCTATAGGTCGCAATGGAGAAAAGGATTCATGTAGCCGACCCTACTTAGTGGGATAAAGACTTGTTCTTTTTTGTTGTTGTTTTTGTATGATTTATAATGCACACCTTGCATGCAAGGCATATTTAATATGATTAACCGATGGTACCTAGTTTGAACTTTCACAGGAAAACAAATTATTAATGCTAAAGCATTTATTTACAACTTTTGATGTAAAGTTTAAAAATATCCAATCCATGTAATGTCTGTCTTTTAATAGAAATAACTACTAAAATTTAAGAATTATGAAGGACGCACGAACTCCTGAAATTTCATCCTAAAGAAAGTAATTAGACAATTAGATTGAAGCACAGGTTCAACCAAATGAAAGAAGCAATATATAAGGGAGACTTACACTCGAACAAGGAGATGACTTGTTCAGTAATGCTCGAAGTTTAGTACTTGATTAAATTATGTTATTGAACGTGTCAGATACACATAATCATAAGCTCATGTGGTGCCGTTGGGATCAGAGGAAATCATTCAGGGAAGCGGCCATTGAATGAGAATCAACCATTACTTGTGAAGAGAGAGTGGGAGGAAGAAGAGGGTGGTTGAAAGGTGCAAAATTGGAGACTAGGTTTTGAAAGGAAGTGATTTCATTTCATTAAAATCATCAATAGTTTTAGAGTATAAACGATACCTGTAAAGAGGAAGCATTTGCAATATTATAAAAATGCATGTGAGCCAATTCCTCCGCCTGATTGTGGTCTTCAGCAACCTCCCTTCAAGAGAATTGAATGAGAATCAACCACTACATGTGAAGAGAGAGTGGGAGAAAGATGAGAGAGGTTGAAAGGAGAAAATTAGAGGCTAGGGGTTGAGACAAAGTGATTTCATTTCGTTACAATCATCAATAATTTTTGGGTATAAAGGATACCTATAAAGAGGAAACATTTGCAATACTATAAAAATAATCTAAACAAATAGTAATCTACAAATGCAATGACAAATCAGAAATACCATCCAATTCACACAGAATTGGGAGAACCTTCTCTTGAAAGATGGTTGCTGAAGACCACAATCAAGTTGCGGGAATTGGGCCACATGCAACTTTTATGAGGCCTTCTGGGATTATATAGATGTGCATGATAAAAAATACATGCATGGAATAAGATAAATGCTAATAGTTGAGAATTATTTTAGGACTGGATTAAATGAAATGGTTTCTTGGTAGCACATCATGGAAGAGGTAGGTCATTCTATGGTGCAGTATAAACCATCTCATTAGCAGTAATAGTCTTCATAAATGGTACATACTGGTACATAATATTGGACTCATTACCATTCACTATAAAAAAAAAAAATGGGGTCTCAAGGTTAGACTGAAGTACACTTGTAGTCCCTTTTCTTTAACTTCACATTTATTGTTATCACCTACTTATGGATATTCATCTGTTGTCGGGTGTTGCTCGTGGAAGGAACTATTATGTTGCATGCACAAATTGCAGAGTGCCACAAATATGTTTTCTTTTGCTCATAACGCTGAGTTTATCGAACTCTCTTTCATTTAACCTTAAGCTTTTTGCTGGCTTTATTGAAGTTGTGACCAATATTGATTATGTTTATGTAAACCATGATATGGTTCACAGTCAGATTATGTAAATTATTAAAGTTGAGTATGATAATACCTGTGTCATTATTATAAGTCATAAATTTGCATGTATATTAGTCTGATATGAGCTTCAATGTCAAGGAGATCTATTATTGAACTTAAATAATGTGAATTTACATGTATATGATAATGATAATCATCACAGTTGCTGTTGCTCTTTGTGATAATCTCTAAACTAATCTTGGAAATTTTATCATAATGGTAATGAGTCATAAATTTGTGAGATTTGAGAACTATGTTGATTATTGCAACAATGCAAACTTTTTAGAAGGATATCAAAACTCTAAAAAATTCTTTCTTATTTAAGACACTTTTGAGCCATTTACATGGTGGAAAATAGTTTGATAGAAGCGCTTGCCAGTAAAACTATTAGTGGTGGAACTATGCGTGAAGTCATAGGTGCATTCATGAGGTATGTGGGGGCAAGGTGAGGTTGCATGTGCAAGACTATGGAGGCGGCAACTACAAGGCCGTGGATTTGTAAGACATTTGTGTTATCTGGTGCAAAATAGGATGATGATGCGGTTCAAGTGGTGAGACTCCATAGGCAAGTGTTGAGCATTGGATTGTAATTATACATTGTGGTTGGGACGTTTCACTTGCAAGTTAATAGTAGGAGATTAATTCAAAGCTAGAGGTGTTTTTGGTGCTACTTGGTGAGCAGGAAATGAGCCTAGTGGATTGGGATGCGATCGGGCGAGGAGTTTGATTGTGTTACATGCAATTAGTTATATGTGATATATCATAATGATAGGCTTGGAATATGGGGTGATGTGGGAAGTGATTGCTGGAACAATAGTACGTATATGGCCTCTATGATAGTGGGGCATTAAATAAGAACCAATCATAAGCAATAGTTGGCTATTGGGAACGATGAAGGGACAAGAAATTGAAACCTTAGAGGAAACAATGAGGATCTGGTATAGTATTTAAAATTGGCGGGAACAAATGATATTTGTAGATGAACATGTAATTTTGAGTGAAGGTAGCAACATGCATTTGAAGGTTGGCCATCATTATTGTGGTGTGCGGTATGAATTAAGAGTTGATGTGAGCGAACATTGTAACGGTTTAAGTAGCTTGCAATAAGATGTGATTGGAGGCTAGTTGTGTTTGGTTGCTATTGGTCATAGAATGTAACAAGATTGATGATGTAGGTTGCAAGAGTAATGGGTGGAGGCTTCAGTGGGAGTTCGCAACTTCAGATGTGATTCTTCTATGCTTAACATGACCGAAGTTTGTGGTAAGTGAAAAAATTTGCTATAAAGACGCACAATTGGAAGGTGAGTTGTGTTTGGGTACAATAGGTTGTAGAATGTACATGATGAATGACATTAGGTGTAGGTAGTTTCAGTTTGTTGCTTTGGCTGTGGAGGGTCCTTAACTTGTTGCAAACATCAAATAATAGTCATATGAGGAGTGTTGTTGCAAATAGTTGCATATAATTGTTGAGACTCATTATGAATTAGAAGTCAATAGACAATACATGATAGGGGATTGGTGGCTATGATGTCAAAATGATGTAGAGGGGCAATTTAAAGAAGAGATGGAGTGGAAAAAGAAGATAAGGAAGAAAGGAGAAAGCTTGGAGTCTAGAGTTGGACAATAAATAATTTCATATCATCACAATCATTTATAATGAAAACTTCGTGTATAAGGGATCTTTAAATAGAGGAATCTTTATATTATTGTAGGAAGACCAAATAAACTTGGAAGTTGTAAATCTAACAACAAAGTGTGAAAAAAACCTAATTATTTTAAGATAAGTTAAATCTAATATTTCTTATAAAGAAGCCTGCAAAGGAAGCACTCATTTGAAGAAAAGGCATTGCGAAATTAGTTTGGATAAGCGATAGAATCAACTAGAAGTGCATTTGATGGGACCAGGACTTAAAAAATTGAACACCTCATTCCCGCCACAACTAAGATTACAGAAATATAAATAAAGTTGCTGAAATGAGATTGGTATTGTAGGATTTGGATAAGTACCATATCAATTTCTTTAACTTTCAAACCTTTCTCTTTTGGCTGCTTGAATGTGTATGCTTCATCGTGGAAAGAGAATAAAGATAGATAAAGTGAGCTTTGTATGATACAAATGTCTGGGCTTAGAATTGTGAAAATATTGTGAGTAACAACATTGGCTTAATGGTGGAGAAAAGAAACATTGGTCGGGTAGATAAGTAGAACTAAGTGAGTGAGAGAAAAAGATGAAGGCAATGGCTGATGTGTTTAGGGAGAAATAAATAAAGGAAGGTAGTGGTGATGGATAGATGAGAGGGAGAAATCTTACTAGGTCTCTAGCAACATAAACCGAAGATGTAGGACATTTGTTATTTGACAATAATTCTTTCAAAACTTCGGTTTCTTCTTACATTCATTGTATGGTGGTTTTAGATTTGGTTTGGTAGTTCTATTTCAGCTGGTAACTATCTAAAGAGCTTTGGCTTCTTGTACCATTAATATGGGATACTAACATGAATCAATATAAAGGTCAAACAAGTAGTTGGGAAAGTGAGGATAGTATAGTTAGATGAATACATTAATTTATGATATTATTGGGGATGAGAGTGAGAATGGTGACGATAGGACATGGGGGCTTAGGAGAGGTAGTTGAGAGGCATGGTTGAAATGTATCCATGCATTCATGGTGAAACCTTATATGTTGTTGCCTTTTTTCCCCTTTTATTGTATTTCGAGTTTGTATGTGTGTGCTGGGTTGGAAAAGTGAGAATTGAAATTGAGATTTTTCATCTGGTTTTGAAATACACCTGCTACTATGTTATCATTTTTATTTTGTCATGAGCACTTGCATAACTATGTTTCTTTATGTGAGCCTTTTGATGCTTTGAGACTTGGGGCCCATTTAGGGCGGCGGTAGAGGTGTGGTGCAGTCCACACCGCACCGCATATCCAATTGCAAAGTTGAATTTTTGTCTGTTTTCTTAAGAGGTTGTTGTGGGAAAAGTTGCGTTTTACAACCTAAACTGGCTAGGTGCGGTGATTGTCAGAAAGCTACTGTTTGACTTTTAAAATTAAAAAAAAAATTATAATAGCCACCGCTGCTTTTTGAACAGCAGTTTCTTCTGCAACAACTTCACAACTTCCTCTTCAAAAAATTGCAGTTGTCCCATAGATACTCTTAGGCCTGAAGAGCTAACTATTAAATTAATAAAAAATATGAAATAATAAATAAAATGTTAACATCGATGCAGGATGTCAAAGGAAGATCATAATAAGTCTAAATAAAACATTAAAGTTGTACAAGGCAATGTACACCCATAAATAAAATAAAAATATATTGACTTACAATTCAGCATAAATAAATAATTCAAGGTTATTATTTATGAATTTTAAAATCTCCTCTGCACAGAATGACTTCATTAGAATTCTCATTATAGTTAACTGCTTTATCTTCTCCTTCATCCCAAGTACTAATAATGTTATCTTAATTTTCCTCCTCTTTTCTAAGTAATAAAAATAATAAAAATATTAATTAAATTTTTAAATAATGACTATATTGACAATTTTAATTTCTAGTATTTTAAGTGTTACTATTTTTTTCTTTTTTAGTCTATTATTGACTGTGGTAGTCTTGTTCTTTCCTTTGTCAAAGAAATCAACATTGTTATTTTTCTCTTGTAATTGTGATGTTGGTATAATTTAAATTTTGTACAAACTATTCATTATTTGATAGCACATCTTTTTAACTAAATGAACTTTATCGTTTTTCTAAAAATGTCTTCTTTAAATTTTCTATTCTGCATAATATATTGCAATTAGCTCATCCTTAAAAGTAATTAATTTATTTCTTTTCTTCGATATAAAAGTGATTATAAGTGCTTCAATTTCACTAACACCTTGATGACGACCGTGTAAGACCAATACTTTGATTTTTCTAAAAATGTCTTCTTTAAATTTTCTATTGTGCATTATATATTGCAATTAGATCATCCTTAAAAGTAATTAATTGATTTCTTTTCTTCGGTATAAAAGTGATTATAAGTGCTTCAATTTCACTAGCACCTTGATGACGACCGTGTAAGACCAATACTTTGATTGCAAACATTTGCAATTAAGGTATGATATCCCCAAATTGAATTCATCATGTAAGTAATTTTTAAAAGATCACAATCAGCAGAGTATATAGATTTAAAAAAGAATATAACAAGTAATTGTTTAAATTACCTAGGGAAAAATTTCTGATATGGTCATGGTGTAAATGCCTTTGGCCGCTACCAAAACTCTCTAAATCGACAGGAAAAGAACCATCTCGTAGTTACCTTTATTGTTGGAATGACAATCATATGCCAAAATTCCCTAATAGTTGCCTTATACAAGGACTGTCAACGGAAAGATCCAAGCTAGACTTGCCATCCCAGGCGAGGGGGTGGGTGGTGAGTTTCCATGAAAACTAGAGGAAAATAGGGAAAATCATAAAATTGAGAAAGAACCAGAGCCCCAAACCTTCAAAGAAGCTTGAATATTTGTATTGGGAGGACTCCACAATAAACTATGGCTTGTTGATTGATAAGTCTACTTGTATTTCTCGATTTCGCTTCAAGAACTAAAAAATAAATTCTGAACTAAATTAAAGCCCTTTTTTTATTAATTTGTACCTTTAAATAACCCTCAACATGTTATAATTACGATAATTTTTCATAAATATTCCTTCAAATAATTTAACCCTAAAACTAAATTTAAATTTTAGATGTCATTCAAATTTAAGGTCTGTTTGGGGCAGCTGTTGATTATTTATAATCTGCTAATAAACATATTATTTTGATAATCTGATAATCTTATCAGATTATCAAAATAATTTTGCTTGCTGTTTGGAGCAACTTATTCAGAATAACTTATTGGTAGTTATGACTGTATAAATGACCTTGCTGCCCCTGTCTGGTAAAACTGTTTAGGGCAGCTTATTCAGAATAGCTTATTGGTAGTACATAAGCATATAGTACAGAAACATAAAATCATCACATACGAGTTCCAAAAGATGACTTACAGTTCTCACACTCTCGTTAGTATCAGAAAAGATAAAAAAAAGGATAAAGACAAGTACAACTATAATGAGAAATATTAAAATATTTGATTTGAAACTCTGGCTACGTCTGTCTTTAGCTGCACTATCAACCTGGGAAAACATCGGATTTCCATCACTGCTGGCAGTGTAACATGTGGAAGTTTTGGCTCATCGGAAGAAACTGCAACGACCTGAAACACTCCTGCGACAACCGTAGAACTGTCTCTCACTGCTATGAGGCTTCATTCTCTTGCTACACCAAAACTTTTATCCTTGTATGGCTTGCCACCATATTCTTATGTATCGATATGTCTAATGCCTAAACCTTCATATTAACATACAAAGCGCTCAAATTTTAAAAATGATATATGCTATTCCATGTATAGGATTATTCTAACACAATGGTAATTGCACCAATTCTATAGAAACCGCAACGAGAAGTATACATGAATTCATGCCACAAGCATTTTGCAAAAATTACATCCACATTGCAGATTTAGCAAAATCAGAGAAGGGTCGAAAGCACAATTGAACAAAAATTGCATCCAAATTTCAGATCTAGCAAAATTAGAGAAGGGTCGAAAGCATAAGTGAAAAAAAAACTGCATACAAATTTCAGATCTAGCAAAATCAGAGAAGGATCGAAAACATCCAAACAAAAATTGCCTCTAAATTTAAGATCTAGCAAAATCACCAATCCAAAATTCCATAAAAACTGTTATAACCTCCGAAACCAACAATAGTGCATCCAAACAAAGATGCAACGAGATACAAGTGAATGGTCGAACCAGATCTAGCAAAATCAGAGAAGGGTCGAAAACAATGGTGCATACCAAGCGGGAAACTAGGGTTTCGTTAGGAGGGCGAGGGCGAGGGAGAGAAGAGGGGGCTGAAGGCGAGGGCGAGGGCGAGGGAGAGAAGAGGTGGTTGAAGGCGAGGGCGAGGGGGACCAAAGAGGGGTCACGAGAAGTCTTTTTCACCCTAACACGAACTAAACACAGGACGAGCTTGTGAAAGTTTGCATATTTTCTCTAATACTGCGTATCAACGGTACGAGAACGCTCGTGAGAACTTTCTTTCCAAACGCCATTGTGGCGTTTTCAAACCGCCATTGCGCCCAATAAGCTGCCTCAAACAGACACTTATTCGAGGACTTGAATTATTGCATTTCAATCTTGAGTGACTGCTTCCAAGGGCCTCCATGAATGTGCTTGTTGAATCCTCGAGTTATGAACCGTCCCAAAAAAATGCTTGTTTGAATTTTCGTCTATGGATTCGTTGTCATTGGATCAATGGGAAGCCACTTAGGATCTGCACGTTCCTTATTTAAGGGTTTGATCATGGGCACAGAGAGCAAAACATGTTGATATATGATAGGGAATTTTTCGTATAAAGGTGTGTCTGACAACAATTGAGATTTAAGGTATTAGGATTTAGTGAATCCCATAAATCCGGATTTACTGAATCCTGAACCGGCTAAATCCAGAAATTTGTCTAGCAATGAATTTACTAGATCTTGTAAATCCAATAGAAATTTTTTGCAATTTCCACAAGGATTTAAGAATTTTTTATGGTCGTTGGAGACAGTTGGAAACCAGAAAAGTTAAAAGCCAAGCCACGCGAAGTTAAATCCACTGATTCGTAGGGTTTAGGATTTACGGGATTTACAACCAAAGTCTGCAGAATCCTTATTTATAGCATCTGAGGATTTATTTTGTCCAAAATGATCGTTTGGCAAGATTATGCTTAAAGTTGCCAGTCATGCCCTAAGCGTAATAGTATTCTTAATGAAGATTCTTTCAATATTCACGTAAACACTTGTTGGCCTCTCTTGAATTTTGTGGGGACATTTGATAAGCCACTAGTTTCCCACATGTCAACATTGTTGGCATCAATGATTACAAAACATTTGAGGCGTGCACTTTGAGGCATGAGAAGAGTAGTACCTTGAGGCTCAAGTCTCACCGGTGCAGAAGAAGCTTACATTTTCTTGCAATATGCCTCAAGGAACATTATCTCTGACATTTTAGGCAGCTACCTCATTTTTTAAATAAAATAAAATTATATATTTATATTATTAGTAGAATTAATATAATATTATGCATTATATAATATACACCCATACTCTTATGGCACAGCAGCTATCATGTGAGTTATTATTTGTTCTTTGTCGAGCATCGTCTCAAGCTGTTCGAACATCACAACTCTCACTTCGCCTCTTTGTTTTCTATTGAGGGTCATCTCAAGCATGTTCATGTGTCCCAGCTTTGGCTGGTCTCTCTGTCGAGCTTCAAAGTCGCGTCTTGAGCCCTTTTGCGAAGCCTTGTAGCGTTGACTGCCAAAGGGATTCTATTGAACGCAATCTTCTTCTCCTCCGAACGGAGTCTTCCTCTTCTTCTTGTTCTTCCCTTGAGCCTTTGAGGTTTGATGATTAAATATAATTTTTTTTAATGATTTAGGGTATTGGTAATGATTTCTTAATATTTTAATGAAGACATTCTTGTTTCGTTCTAATCATCTATTTAATGAACTATTATGATCTTGTCCGTTTAAATGGTGTGAGTGTTGATCCCATACTTCTATGAAGTCATTATTTTACACATCTATAAAAACCTTCTTTTATCTGCAATTGCATCTTTCACGTTAAGCTCACTAAAATGGTCAAGTTAGGGTTTAATGTCTGGATTGAGTTTATCAATAACTTAATCAAATTTTATTTTGTTCAATGATTCTTTAAAGTAATAAATTAGATGATATCTTGATAAGGATTATTTTTAACAGCTTGAAATAAGTACAGTAAAGGTTTCATTAACCAATCCTTTTGCTATAGCTTTCTCTACACGTTCTTCATTTCAAATTTCTTTGTTTTTTGGCATGATATTGATACTTTCTTACAAATATCTATCTTACAACATAAATAACCTTGGTGTTTATCATAATGATGCAAAACTTTCATTTGTGATAAGAATTGAAACTTTTGTAAAGAAGCATAAGATATTTTGGGTCTTGTTTGGCTGTTTGTGTGATCTACAATAGTCAAATTTAGTAAATTTATTTAATTAGGTTTGTTTATCATCATCATCGTTAGTCTTATTAAACTCATTGGGATTGAATTTATGTATGTCATTATTTGTTCATTCATTTGTATAGGCATAGTGTGAGCTATGAGGTATTGGTCTGATTATAAGGGTTTCACGTGCTTCATTTTTTATTATTTCATTTGTAGTCTTTTTTCTAAATGTGAACTTTCCCATTCCATAAATGTTATACTATTATATTCATTATCTTTTCATTTTATTATTATTATTATTAATTTATAATTAGAATGGGCAACAATGCAAGAAGAAAATATCTAATTTAGAAATTTGAACTCAATTGAAGTGTCAGGAGAATGTGCAAAGAAGGAATATGTTTATTTGAAATGTAAAATTTGTGACAAGTTAATTTTTGGTAGTATTAAGAGATTTAAAGATCACTTAGATTGCACGTATAAAAATGTTGGAGTATGTGAGAAAATGTCCGTTGAAGTCAATAATAAATGTGCTGGATATTTAAAAAGTTTTTCACCTCAAAAGAAACAACACAAAAAAATATAGAAGAGATGGTTGGGACTAGTTTTTATTTTAGTTCTCAAATGTGATGATTCTAGTAGTGGAAGTCGTTTATTTTCTTTTGGTAGAACCTGGTGACCAGTGAATAGATTTATTTTGAATATTGATGTTAATGAAAATAATGACTCAAATAATTCCTCTTTCGACTTCTCAAAAGAACCCTTAAATAGAGAATACTTAGATGTTGCAAGACTCTTTTATGATAATAGAATTTCAATTAATAGAAGTTATAATAATGTCAAGTGGTTGGTCAAATATTAGACAAAGTAGGGGTGTAAAAGACTGAACACGAGCGAGTTTGGACTCAGCTCGTATTCGGCTCATTAAAAAATATCATTATTCGTGTTCGGCTTGTTTATTTTTCGAACATAAAAATTGTTTGTGTTCGGCTTAGCGAGCCCAACACAAGTTGTTCGCGAACAAATAGTCGTTTTGCAACCTTAGTTACGTAGCAGTAGGATTTTAAGGGTTGGGGTGAGATTTAAATTTTATTATTTATATTCAAACATCATTTAAATATAATTAATATATTTTTATTTTTTTTTTTAATTAATACTTTTAATTGATTATAGATTTCTGTAGCCTTATAGTCAATTAAATTATATATATATATATATATATATATATTATGTTATTTTATTTTTTCGATCCAAAACGAGTCGAACAGGAACAGTCAATCTTTGTTTGTGTTCGGCTCGTTTGCTTAACAAACAAATCAAACAAGAACTTCTTAAAAAGCCGAACACGAATTGTTCGTGAACAAGAAGCTGTTTTGACAGCCCTACAAAGAAGTATTATAGATTTTCTTTTTAACAATCTTTAGGAGATGATACTTTTGAATTTGTTGATGCATTTGCCTTTGTAAAGAGGTACAATTGGTTTTTAAACTGTTTGATCAAATTGTTGAAGTTAAAGCGAGTTTAATTATTCATGTTATTATAGATAATGCAAGTGTCTTTAAGGGTCTGTTAAGGGCAGTCGCAGCTTATTAATAAGTTGTTGCACAACAATTGTGACAGAAAGTTGTTGCGGATAAGTTGGTTGTCTGTTTGTTTTTTACGGCTTGAAAGCAGCTGTGCGACAACTACCTCTTGATAAGTGCCCATTTTGTTCTTTTATTGTAATGTTATTTGCAACAAAACTGTTCATACCAAGTACATTTCAAACTTGAAAGCAAATATCCAGTGCAAAACATTGCAAATTATGATAGACACATCACTAAACAATGAGTAGCATGATTACTAAAATTAACAAAATGACTATTAAAATAACAATTACCCAACACAAAGAGGAACTGCCGCACAGAAGAACCCACAGTTTCTCGAGCACAAAGGCTTTAGCAAAATCAAAAGCCACACCATAGTTTGGGTAAAGATTATTTAACACGAAGAAGAACCACCACACAGAAGAAACCACAAAAATCTCGGGCACATACACATTTATAAAATGAAAAACAAGAACATAATTAAGCTATAAATTACCCAACACGAAGAGGAACCACCACACAGAGGAATTACAGCGCAAAGAAACCACAACTCAGATAAACTTCAATCAAAAAGTATCACCTGAAGAACCAACACACACAGATTAAAATATCCAAATGGAGTCGAAGAGCAGAGAGGAGAGGGAGAGGAGAACTTCCCGCAACAATTGATCCAGAGAAGTGAGAGAGAGATACACTACACTATCCGTGAGAATCGCATGTGAGAAAGAGGGGAGTTAGCTCAAATATCGTGAGGTAGCCCGATGAGGATTGCGGGAGAGGAGAGGGGTGTTTGGGCAAGGCACACTAGAGAAAGGAGTGTGGGAGAGGAGAGGGGCAACCCTGTCACATGTATACGAAGAAATGCGGGTCGCGGCTTCGAACCCGCAACCACGTTTTCTTCAGCTTATTCATATAAGCAGCCGCGTTGAAGAAGAGAGAGATTCACGTTCCTTAGTCGCGCCACCCCCTAAACACTGCCCCAAACGGGCTGTAAGGCTTTAGGGTGGATGTTAATGGAGAAAAAGAAGCATCTTTACTTGACTCCATGTGATCCTAGTGTCTTGATTTAATACTTGAAGAGTAAGGATAACTGTCACAACATAAGTCTATTTTGCTCAAAACAAAAATAATAAGTAAATTTATTCTTGAGTTTTAAACTTGAAATGAAAATTCATATAGATAAGAAACTTATTCGACCAATAATTACAAATTTTATTTCGACTTATCTGATTTTGCAAAGATTTAAAGAGCTAGGATAACCTTTCAAATTCTATTTGTTTTAGATAAAAGTTTTTGGGCAAAACATAATGGAAAGATAAGTGATGAAAATTATCATAGAAGATGATACTTTTTGACATAATGTTAATTATGCTCTGAAAACCACGAGGTCTTTTGTGAAGATTTTATGAATAGTTAAATAATGAGAGCACTCCGATTATGAAATTTATTTATGAAGCTCTGAATAAAGCAAAAGAGAAAGTAACAAGAGATTTAAGGAGTAAATGTGGTGTCTTGTAAAAATATATGGGAAATCATTGACGAAAAATTGGGTTGTTAACTACATCAATGTTTGTATGTTGTTGTATATTATTTGAATCCTCAATTTCATATAGATAAAGCGGCTAAGATTGTTTATATGCATGCATGAATAAAACTCTCTGAAGTTAATTATCTTAAAGCCAATGATTAAGTTAAAGATTTTTGTTTAAAGAATAGAATGTTTGGAACTGGAGCAGCTTAAGCGTGCTATTAGATGCGCTCACTAGGTAAATTTGATTTACATGTTATTTAAATCTATGAGTTTATAATTTATATTTATGCTTTCTATCAAAACATAATTATCTTAAAGCCAATGATTAAGTTAAATATTTTTGTTTAAAGAATAGAATGTTTGGAACTGGAGCAACTTAAGCGTGCTATTAGATGCGCTCACTAGGTAAATTTGATTTACATGTAATTTAAATCTGTGAGTTTATGATTTATATTTATGCTTTCTATCAAAACATATATTATTAATTGCATTTCATTTTATTCTAGAAAATCGGTTGGAGATGTCATGCCTGAAGTCAAAACATTGCTGTTAAAGTTTTTAGTTTTACTTGTTTAGCTTTCGAATTGGAGCATATTAAATCAATTGCGTATAAAGAGAAGAAATTGATTGACTATAGGTCAAATGAAAAAGTTTCTTTATTTTATGTTTAATAATGAATTGAAAGATACACCTAAAGTTAAAAAAACAAAAACAAATGGTATTTTTTATGATGAATGGATAACACCAAAAAATTAGAAAGAATTTGACTTGACGATAAAGAAATAATCTTTAATGCTGATGACAATGAAAATATCAATGTTAACATTGAAAGGGGCCATAGGAATTTGGAACTTCTACTCCATAATCATTTAAAAGTAAGAAACACAGTAGGTTTGGAGATTTAAAAAACTTAGAAGGTAATTTAACGTGGTTGTATTATTAATTTTTTATTTTATTTAAAATTATATTGAATTCAATGTTAATTGATATAGGAAGTAAGATTTGAAGATTGAAGAAGATTTTGAAGATGATGGTAATATGAAATTCAAGGCTGATAGAGTTATTACATGTGACGATTCTTTTGAATATGATGAAAATGATGATGTTGCTACTATGAATCTTGATTCGTGTGGCATATGTTGATTCTATGTGAGTACTTTAAGCTTAATGTTTAAATCTTATTTCAAAATTTTATTTTCTATTAACATTGGAAATTAAGATTTGTGGTTTTTCATATTTATGAATTATGTTTAATTTTAAGTGTTTTTAATTCGCTAGTTTCAAGGCTTACCTCTTGTTCCGACTTGGCATCGCTAAGGGAAAAAACGTGCCAGTTTCCAATTTTGCCTTTTTAAACATTGGTTGGCATCCTGTACATTCATGATATATTGATCTATAGGTCCACCTCTATTGGACATTTGAAATAATGGAGAAGAAAAATCTTTTTCACCAAGCCCATTGCCATAATGGTAGTCACTATCAACTCGATCATCAAATTGTTGTTGCACTAAATATTCTGATGTGATTGCTTTATTTGAATAGCAGGAATCTCTTCTTTTATCTTTTTATATATGTTGGGATGTTCTTTTACCATTTGATCCTAGTAGCTTGAATAAATGTAAATCTTATTATTCCCTCTAACCTGCGCTTGAATACTATATTTCCATTTCAAATCTTTTGCATTTCCCATTATACTTTTTTCAGGATCTCTTAACCATTTGAAAATAGCCTTAAATTGAAACCCTTATTCAAAATAAAGAGAACTGAATTCTCATAAGAAAATAGGAAATGCAAAAATTAAAATAAAATAAATTTTTAAGATAAAAATGTCAAAATGGCCCCAAAAATGAAGATGGGTTACCAACAACAAGAGGAGAGGTTGTGGAGGAGAAATGGTGGAGTAGATGCAGGGATGTAGCGGTTGCGCAGCGGCTGTGAAAGAAAGAACAAGGAAATAGAGGAACGAAGATGGAGGATGGTGGCATTGAGTTGCTAGAAACATGAAGAAATTTCTTGGTGGATCAACCAATTGAGAACAAAGGCATAGTTGCCTTGGGTGATAGCCTATTTTCTTCATGATGAAAAATTGGTTTTAAACTTTACAAAATAGAAAGATTTATTGAATTTATGAACATCTCTTTCTTTGTCTCGTTTGCAAAGAGCTTGCTTGTGCTATTGCTATAGAGGAATTTCTAGTGGCTGGTGTTGAGGGGTGGGGTATTGCGGGAAGCAGCAGCATGTCAGTCAATATAATTATATAGATGCCGGTCAAAAGCAGGAATTAATAGGCTGATGAAATGGCATCGAGAGGTTTTTTTTTCCTTTGGTGGCATTTGAATGTTGGGAAGCACATTAAAATAAAAAACGTTTTGCTTATAACTTTGTATATTTGTAGTGATAGCTTATGGTTTTTTTTTTTCCTTCCCTTAATTTGTTTGAGTTGTGTATCTGTGATGGATGGGGTGGAGTATGTTTTGAGATGCTGGACAGGTAGAGCCATGATGATTAGATTCTGCTTTTATTTCTGCTTTGTTGGACGAAGAGGAAACTTGAAAGTGTGATGTTGTCTAGGTAGGTGCAAGCTCAACTTTGAGAGTTTTCATTCAATTAGGTTTGATAATCTGGTACGTCTAGTAATAAACCATTGATGGAGTTCCGTTTTCCCCTTGGTGACTAACGTGCCGTTCTCTATTTCCATTAAATATCAAAGAGCAAAAAATTTAGAGCTTGTGGTGTTTTTTATAGGGAAACAAATTTAGAGCAAGTGATTAGGTTTTGTTGTAGCGTACATTCATCAACAGAGATTCAGGGCTTTTTGGCAGTATTCTTGCTTTTTGGTCGATATAACTACACTTCAATTCATGAAGTAATATTGTACTTGTGTGGTAAACTCACATAGCCTTTTATTATTGGATTAATGGGACTCTGCTTGAGGTATCATTCTTAATTCCTTGAATTCAATTCATGGGTTTTTGCATCCATTCTAAAGGAGTGATTTTTTTAGTACACTGTCATGCTGATAATTGATGCTATGAGTGATGAGGAATTGCTTTAGGTTCCTGAAGCTGTGAAACTCATTCTCTTGAGCTTTAACCTGTCTTAAAAAGTGAAAATAATATTTGAGTTTTGAACATATTAGTAGTGTCTCTTATACTTTGGATTAAGCTTTTGTGTTTTTGGGTGTTCATCTATTAATTTATTAGACTCAATTTGTGTTATCAGTGTTCCATCCCTTTAAAAATTGGCATCAGGATCAATGGTTTAACTGAGATGATGAGTTCTGTGCAGTTTTGGTTGCTTTTATGTTAAATAATCAAGGATCAATAATGATTGACCCTCATGTAGGCTCTAAATAATTTAGCAGGATTTGATGCATAACGTTTTGTAGTGCTGAAAGGCTTTTGTTGAAGAGGGAGTAATTGCTGATGTAGATAACTCAGATTTGAAGCGAAGATTGTTTTTGAACTTGAAACCGGAAATTGTCTCACTCAATATTGAAGATGAATTCAGCTCCTATTCTCTACTCGTTGTGGTTCCTACTCATTATCTTGAACTTTTTTGTTGATGAATTTCAATCTACTAATTTATTTTACTCATTTGGGAGCCATAATATCAACTGGGTGTCACAATCCAGTAATATTAACTTACATTGCAAGAAATCATACAAAGAAGCTTAAAAAGAGACAACATTTCTAATCCCTATGTTTATTCATAGATATCAGGAGTAAATGCTTTCTAGTAAATATACTTACAAAGGCTCTACCTTTGATGCCATTTTCTTGCATAAATTTATTTCCGCCTTCATAGGATTTCCAATTTTTGCGAACGTCTCTACTAATGTTTTGAGCTCAGTTTGGCGGGGGCTGTGTTCGACCCCCCCAATGAATACGAACAAATATTAAAAGATTTGATAGGATTTCAATGGAATACTGTCTTTAATGCAAGATTTTGTATGGTGACCATAATTTAGTTAGGTATCATTTATAATTACAATGCTATTTCTGTTCAGGTTGTTCTTTTCTGCAAATCATTTATTTTAATGTAAAACGATTTTTTTTTTTGTGGACTAAACTTGACTATTTAAAATTATTGATTGAAAATTCTCATATTAGACTTAAAAAGCTTTTTTATATTACTGAATTATTTCTTTTGCTTTTTCATGGTTAGCTGATTATGTAAACTAGCAATTTCAAAATGAATATGCTTAACTAAGCAGAACGTTCTTAATAAAATAAGCTTTTACTTAGTAGATGCAATGCATATTTCCTAATTGAATTTAGCGTACAGAGCCCTGAATTTCCAAACTGTTTGGCAACATTAATGACATTTGATCTATCAACTTACCGACAATCCTTAACTTTTATTTAAAAAACTATTTGTATCATCACTTATGATTCCTGAACTCTTAGAGGATTTTTAGTTCAAATATTTTAATGTATGCAAATTATTTGAAGGTTTAGTTTAGAAGAACATTTTTTTTTGGATTTCTTATTACAGAAATTATCATCTCAATAATTCTGAAGAGCTAGTTGTATGTTCACTAGATTCATTTTGAGGTTTCTTATAGATGTTCTACAAGGCATCCTTGTGAACTTCTCTTTTCATGTGGACAGAAAGCGCGAATGTTTCTCAGTTACCACAATATACATTTATGTGCATTATATTCTTGAGTGTATAAAAGAGTTTTCATTTTTATGTTATGGTAATCGTTTGCTATTCTTCCGTGAAATAATTTTTTTGTTTTTCTTAACTATAAATTTTGCTAAATTGAAGATATTTGTTTTAGTGTTGCAATTGGACGAGAAGGTGGTGTTGCACCTCTTATTGCTTTGGCACGCTCGGATGCTGAAGTAAGCTTCAATTTTTGCAGTTATTTTTACAAGTAATGGCTGTTTGATGTGCTTTTTTCAAGAACATTCGTCTTGTCGTGCTTTGTGGTAATTGTTGAAAACAGATGATTTTATGATCTTATCTTAGTTTTAGACCTTTAGGCTGTATTTTATTTCTTTCTTATGATGCACCTATTCAGCCTGACATGAGCTGTTTCCTCTATGCCATTGCTCTGACGCTTGTACTGGACAAGTAGTAGGTCTTATCTCTATTACTCGACCAAGCATTTAATATTTTTGTGTATTTTGAAGAAAAGAGTTTCATGTTGAACATATCAGTATCATAATGATCATCTGCTTTCCTTTTGCAGGATGTTCACGAAACTGCTGCTGGAGCACTTTGGAATCTTGCATTTTATCCTGGCAATGCTCTTCGTATAATTGAAGAGGGGGGTGTTCCCGCTCTTGTACATCTTTGTTCATCATCGGGGTCAAAAATGGCTCGTTTCATGGCTGCACTGGCACTTGCTTATATGTTTGATGGAAGGCAAGACATTTATTTCCAGTACCAATTCTTCTTGTAACTCAATGCAGTCACATTTTTAACAGAATAATTCTAGACTTTTTTCATATGTTAAATAAGGAAAATATATCACTGCCGTTCATCTGTTTCTTTTTTTTTAATTAATTTTAAATGGAAAAGACAATACTTACCTATTCGTTGGCTTCATCTGGGGCTTTTTATTCACCCATGCATATGCAGTGCAAAATGTACTGTTTAGGAAACTTCGAGTTAGAATTCAACAAGGGCTAAAAATTGTGAAAATATTAAGCATAATTGAGTCAACACCTTATATTCATCTTGATAGAACTGAGTAGAAAATGAGGATTCATAAAACCAGCCTTAATTTTTTGGTTAAGGCTGCAATGATAGATTAGATGGATATCAACCAAAATATTTAGAGTCAATTATATCTGAAGGCAACTATTTCAATACTTACTGATGAATTTTCCCTGTATGTATAATGAGATGAAGCATGTATCTTTTTTAGGAAAAAATTATTGACAGCTTCAACAGGCACTGGTTTTTCTGCATAAAGGTTTATAAAATTGTGCCTCAATGGTTGGGATAAAGCTAATGTTGAAGGCATCTAAATCAAAATCTTCTCAGTCCAATAATATAAGAAGTTCTAATAAATATGTTCAAGGCAATAGCTATCTAACTTGTAGAGTGAGAGTTGGAATCAAAAGAGAGAGTCTAGATTTAAGACTGAAAGATTGAGATTGATGTACGCTTCAGAGTAAAAATATGTTAAAGGAGAGAATTACTGATTCCCAGTAGAGCTAATTTATTTTGTTGAGGTAAAGAAGGGGTCATGATATAGTGGCTCTCTTCTTATATAGGAGATTCTACGAGAGGGATAATGAAAAAAATCTAGTGAGATAAGAAAATATATTTTATTCAAATCCTTATTAAATACTTGCATGAAATTATAGCATTAAAGTCTTGTCAAGTTGAGCGAAGTAGGGGATTACTTGTTACATTTTAGTTCCCAAGCCTTGGATAGATTTTCTTTTTATAAGTATATTCAAGGAATGAATGTTTTTCTTATTATGGATTATTATAGATTTGATTCATACGAGGGATGCTATGACACAAACTGTCATTATAATTTGATTTAATTGAGAATATGGAGAGGAGAGTTGGCATTAAATGATGTACAGGAAGAAGTAATTCTGCGAGGAATCATTCTCGGAGGCCCTAGGCATTTTATGATCTAAAGAATGATGCTTTGTTTATTTTTAGTAGAATAAAAAGGATTGGCATTGCTTTTTTCTATCATTGGAGATCTGTAAACACGTTGTGTTAAAGAACTTGGAGGGATATAGTGAGAGGGGAGAGAAAAAAAAATGTAATATATTAGACGACATTTATTTTAATTAAAAAAATAATCAATATACATCCATTATACCCATTAATAGAATTAGGATTTCGACCAAAATTGAAAACTAATCTCTTTCCAAATTGAAATGTAACCCTAAAACTATTTTAAATTTAAATACAGCATTGTTGAAAAGGATAATTTATTCTATTTAAATCAAAATAAATCTAAGAAAAATTGAAATAACCAGGGATTTATTTGAATTGCGTGATAATTTTAGGAATAATCTCTTGTCCTCCTTAATTTTATATAGATTTATAGAAGTCTTCTGTTGGAAATCTGATTTCTTCATTTCAATAATATTAGTAATAGAAGATTTCCCTGTTTGATTCTCATCAGTAAGCTCAAGCAGGATCTTGAATTTAGGTTCAGGAGTAGCAACTATTTTATCAGGCACGATAAGAGGCTCAATTATTGATGGTCGGCTATCTTCATCAAGTTTATTTGCAGACTAAATGTTTCACATCAATAATTTGCATCAATCAATTTCTCAAGGACCTTGGGGTATGGAAGCTATTTTGTTAAAATGACTGAAAACTTCCATATTTTGTGTAGGATGGATGAGTTTGCATTGATTGGTTCTTCATCAGAAGGGACTTCAAAGAGCGTTAGCTTTGAAGGTGCGAGGAAGATGGCGCTAAAGCATATAGAAGCATTTGTCCTTTCATTTTCAGATCATCAACTTTTCACCATGGCCGCTGCGTCCTCTGCTCCAACGGCTTTGGCACAAGTTCTTGAAGTGACTCGCATACAAGAAGCAGGGCATCTAAGATGCAGGTTTCTATTTGTCTTGTGTCAAAAGCAAGGTGTTTAATTAATTTTTTTCACTGTTGACCTGATGCCAGTTAATGTTGGTTTAGATAATTTTCTATATTAAGCCTGCTAAGTACGCATTCCTTTTCTTAATGACCCCTTAGCTTGACTACGTCATCCAATTCTTTCAAGGGAAATTTACATACCTGTCACACAATTTTTATATGTTTACATTATCAAACACTTAAACTTTCATATTTACATACGCAGCACTTTGGTGTCTTACACCTATGCATGAAAATATGTATTTAACTTTAAAAAAGTGGTAATAGTGATATGATATCAAATATTTGAGGGTTATATGTTTAAATATGAAAATTTTAGATGTGAGATGTGTAAATGCATTAGAATTGTGTGCTATGTATTTAGATGCCACTTCTTTTAAATGATTAAGCTCATGTTTTTTTTCCATAAAGATTTGTACATACTTGACAATGAATTATGTCTATTTACGCCTTTATCAGAAATATGATCCTTTTGTTTTAATAGTGCCTACTTTATCATTTGTTGAAGGCTAAACTAATGAAGCTGAAGAAGGCTCATCATTGAAATTTTTTGTTTGATTGCAGTGGTGCAGAGATTGGTCGATTTGTAGTTATGCTTCGTAATTCCTCTAGCATACTTAGAGCCTGTGCTGCTTTTGCTCTTGTGCAGGTAATTAGAGAAATTATTTTCATGTTTTTTCGTAAAGATGACTGATGGATGCAGATTTAATGACCATTTGTATGTCTAACTTGAATCTTATGACTTCTCTTCTCATAATTTGTCTTCTTCTTTTTCTTGTTTTTTGTCCTTGCTTGTTATGAGCATGTTCATCAAAGGTAACTTGGTCCCGGCTTGTGGTTTATAATGTCTACTTATTACCCTAAATTTATCTTCTTTTTGAAGGACCTAAAAATAATAATCTAAATTTACTTTTGGTATTTTAGATTAGTACTCAACATTGTGTAATGATTTGAGAATCTGTCTGAATGTGTGGGACCCAATTGTGACCTTAAACTTTAGGTATCAATGTGTGACCTTAAACGTCATGGACCAGGTGTTATTTGACTTTATATTGAATAGCAGGGTGGAGTGTAAGGATTTATGGCTAGTTAAAGAAGGCTGTTTCTCCGAGGGCGCGCGGGCGCGTCTTTGTGTGCGCCTTAGCCTGGCTCATTGGTTGTGGCCTTTGGTGTAAGTCCCTCGAGTCGGGGGTTCGATCCCTGCATAGGATCGGATTGCACACCTTCTGAAAGGAGGGTCCGCCCCTCAGTCAAACTATGGGGTTGATCGACGATCAATCTTTATATATATATATATATATATATACAGTGTGTGTGTGCGTGTGTGTGTGAAGCACAAATGTTGAGTTAGCACGGATTGCACTAATTAAACTTTGTGATATATAAACTGAACCACAAAAGTTAATTTTTATGTGTGCAATACAACCAAATCACTAAGAATTGTAGTCAATAGTTTTACTGGTATTAGAAGCATTTGGATGATTATTTTACAAATATGTAAGATTTTTTATGTTATACATAAAATTACTCCTTTTATTAAAATTTTATTTCATATTAAATTTAAACATGATTTTTTATATTTTATAGGCATGTATCAGAAAAATGACAATGAAATCATTCAAGTCATTGCAAAGCCTGCATCATATTAGTTATCATAAATTGTGAACTCTGAAACTTTAAACTAATTCTGCTGTTGTTTCTCAATTTTTTTTTTAAATACTTTATAAATTTTTAAAGTTAATGTTTTGATCTTTTTATTGTACTTTCTTGCTTTTTAACCCAAATAAAAATAAAAATGCAGTTCACTATTCCTGGCGGAAGGCATGCGATGCATCATGCTAGTCTCTTGCAGAAAGCTGGGGTGACTAGAGCCTTACGCGGAGCTGCTGCTTCAGCATCAGCTCCTTTAGAAGCCAAAGTCTTTGCGAGGATAGTCCTTAGGAATCTCGAACACCATCAGTTAGAAGCTTCTGTGTAGAAGTTGTTCAACACATCTCTCTTCTTTTACTTTGCTTTGGAGGTCAGTACTTTTCTTCTAATTCTTCGCTCTATCGCTAATAGAAGCCCCCCAAAAATTGCAGTTACTGCCAGTTTCTAAGGATTCTGCAAGGGTCCTGGTGAATTGCCAAATAATAATACGAAACTTTGGCCTGCAATGTCATGTTTATTAGACATTTGATGTGGTTTGGCTGTCTGTAATCTTTAATTTGGTGAGCATGTTGTTGTTACTCTTGTTATTTTTTAATATGTTTGATTTACCATGTAAAAGGTGCTGGATGTTCTTAAGTAGACCAGTATCCGTCAGTTTTGCGCTATTATTATTTTTTTTAGTGAATTTGAAAGAGATTAAAAGCAATATTGCATACACTTTTTATTTGTAATCAACTTTGTTTTTATGTGCTATTTGTAAGTTTAGCTGACTTTAAATTTGATTGTGTAATATCCTCAACATGAACGTAATGAAATTAGTGGGAGAAAGTGTTTGCGTCTTTGGGGCCTTGGTTGCTTCTTCCCTTTCTCTGCGGGCAGTTTTTCCTATTTTTCCTATCGATTGAGTTGATAAAAAAATTTTTTTTCGTGCTCAGGATGGAATAATTAAAAATTTTAGTCAATTTAATTTTGCTTTTATGAAGGGATAAGCGTGTATTATAATTTTCATGGCAATTGTTATTATTGTTTGGAGTACACTCAAGCCTAACAATGATGTAATCAGTTCATCATTTTTTTCTGTCTGCTTAATATTCTATGGATAGTTCAGAATTCTGGTTTGGGTTTAATATTGCTATGCTCAAGGGATTTATTAAAAAAAACTAGGGCTAATGTTTCAGGTGGTGTAATGAAAATAGAATGTTTCAAGTACTTTTGTTTGAGGAGGATTTTATTTGTTTTATCAATTTGGGTGATAGCGGTATGTGTTTTATTTCTTGTTGTTCAGGGTAAGTTTGAGGCGGAAGCCGGTAGCCATCTCTGTTATCTTTGCTTGTACGTTGTTGGCTGCATATGGTGCTTATGATTTTATGAGCCAAGCAACAAAATCTTACCTCTTGATGTTTGAGTGTACTCCAAACAATAATAATAATATTCAGAAGGCTATAGTTAGGGTCTGTTTGGGGCAGCTGCAGTTTCTTAATTTTTCGGTTACAGCTCAGCTGTCTCAAAAAGCTGCTGTGGGGAAATTGATGCCGGGAAGCTGGTTAGTTGTTTGTTGTAGCTGTGTAAATTTCTTATGCATTTTCATAGTCTTGTTCTGCAATCTTTAACGACATATTAGAAGGCAGTGGTCAAATATTTTTTTAAGTATTTAACTTAAATGTTATATTATATTTTAGATTTATCCCACTCAAGTCTTTCATGCCACTTCAAAAATATTATTATTTAATTTTTAAAATGCATAACATATATTTTCAAGGTAATGTGACCTATAAGAAAAAATTCAAATTTAGCCGGTAGATATGTAAATGCATACGAATTAAGTGGTATGAATATAAATCTTTCAAAGATTTATTGAGGGAGATAAATTATGAAATAGTTTGATTTATTAGAAAGTATTAAATTTCAAAATGAGCTACTATCACATTATTCAGTGTGGGCCCGTTCCTGTAGATAGTGTTTCTTTCATGTTTCTTTCATGACGGGCTTGCAGTTGGAGAAGATGCCCAAAATGAGATGGGGAGGACGGGCAGTCCAGTACTTGGTGGGGGTCATCTTCTATAATTCTAGCCAAATCTCAAGAAAAATAGTTAGTTGTAAACTTGATTGGTCTATTCAATTCTTCTCTATAGGGGAAGAAGTGCGGAGTCCACTTAAGGCTTCATAATTTGAGGGCCAACATATTATTCATTTATGCAACCATGGAATCGTTTGTATGCTCATTTTTCTTGTGGTTCGCTGGAGCAGCGGCCCAGCCAAGGGGAGTTTTGGAAGAGGCAATTATCCCTTCTAAATTTTGTTAAAACTTCTTACTATCATATATACACTATAATATTGTCTCCCCTTAATGATAATTTAATAAATAATATATAATTACTTTAAATAATTTATAGTAATAATAAAATAATTCTGATTAAATTTAATAGTGCTCTAGAATGTTATCTGAAATACTTTATATACATCTTCCGAAATTCAAAAAAGATTTTCTCTATTCTCAAACAAAATTTAAAATTTTTTTTATGAGTTTAAATTTTGGATGAAAATGTTTCGTGGTATATAAGTGAACTAAAAAATTTTAGATCTTAAATATATTAATTAAAAAATTTCGAACGGTATGTATGATGGTCACTTATTTAAAATTTAATTAAGATCAATTTTCACGTGTCAATTTACGATTTCGTCGGGTGGAAAGATAAATTACTCCAAAATTTTCACAGGCAGCCGACAGGCTGCGAAGTGTCCAATCGTATGCTGACGCGTCCACGCATCCTTTCCTCCACCTCTCCGAAGTCCCAATTACGGGGGAAATAATAAAAAACGAATTATTTTAGTTGTTCACGTTCAATAAAACATACTTAAAATGAAGTACATACTGACCCCTCCCAAAAGAGCATTTATGTGTGATGGACAGCCCATAACTTAAATAATATTTTTCGGTCTTACACCTAGCCGATGTGGGTCTTTTTGTCCGTGATAATAGACTCTGTACTTTTGAAAGCTTCATATAGATTGGAATATTATTTTATTTCTATGCTTTGTGGATGAAATTAAAATTATTTTTAATTGATGCGCCACTAACAAATTTTCATTATTCGACATGAATTTCGAGGTAATATTTTGAGCAAGAAATATTAAAATCTTGATAAAAAGTCATCCAAAGCTCTGATTTCAACAAACTTATAGTCAAACTGACCAACTCAATGAGACAAACCTAATGATGTCAAAGTTAGTCCAATCCGAGTTAGATCAAGCCCAGATTAAATCATTAAACAACTCTTGGAGGATTTCCGGACACATTTGAAAAATCAAACAAATGTCGAATTTAGCGAGTTCGTAGCCTAATCAGGCATCTCGACAATTCGAATCCAACAAAACCAAGATTGGTCAATTCCGACATCGTTATGACACTCAAATATCTATCAAACGTCATCTAATCGAGGAAACTCTTTAGACTGTTCTATCAAAATAGTTCATTTTTTTGTATTAATTGCACTCAGAACACCATAAATAGAGTCTTACCTCTCACATCAGAGGGAGGCGGCATAGAAAACTTGAGGCTTTGAAAAGGACTTCAAGTCCAAAATCATCCCTACTATCGTCAATCGTCGTCGACCGCCACCGACTGTTAGCGACCACCACCGACCACCGTCGGCCGACGTCGACCACTACAGATCACCGCTGACCTCCGTCGATCGTCATCGAACACCGCCGACCACCGCAAGTCGTCAACTACCGTCGACCCCCATCGACCACCGCTCACTTTCAACTTCCGTTGACATCCGTCATCTATCATGGATCACCACCAATCCTCTAGACGCCGTCAGTCGAGGTAGTAATCTGAAAATCTGGTAACACTTTTCCGTCTGTGGGCCAAGTGATTTTTGTAATCATCAATCAATAGTAGATTTTCGCAACAAGGCCAGACGCTATGGTTTTTTCCTTCACGAGTTTTCCACGTAAAAAATTTTGTTATCATCACAGGTTGTTTTCCTTTCATCTGAGTGTCTGTTGAATCCTCATGAACCACTAAGACGCTAATCCAATACTTTACCACCACGAATTTTTTAGCACACATAATTAATAAACCAAATTATCATGCATTTACATATCTAACACCAAACCTTAAATTTTTACATCCGTAACAGCTTATCTATATTTGATTTCATATGTATTTCACTTACAAAATTAAAAAGATGATATATTTGATGCGATATCTAAAATTTAGGCGGTACAAATGTAAATAATAAAATTAAGTTGTATAGTTTGTAAATACATAAGAATTAGGTGGTCTCTACATAAATGCCCATAAAATAAAAAATATATTTTTCATTCTAAACAAGTACTTGTAAGATTTGATTATTCCACATTTGCCGGCTGCCGCCCCTTTCTTTTACTATCAGGTTGTGATGTAAAGCGGAGGTCAGAGAAGACCCCTTTTTCACTCATGGGGCCCCGTCCGAAGGCTATAAAACCTACTTCTGTTCTCGATCTGGTGATTTTTTTCTTTCCCTCTGCGCGATTCTGCTTTTCTTGCGATCGACAGTGGTTACTGGAACGTAGTTGTGATTCAAAGGAAAAGAAATGGGTAGCGATGGTGGAGCTTATGTGGAGGAATCCTGCGTCGAGGGAACCCGAGATTTCAGCTCTTCGGAGGTCTCCTCCTCTGCTGACCATCTGGTCGTAATGGTCCATGGAATACTTGGAAGGTTTTATTATGATCTTCTCTGTTTCATCCTTCTTTTTTATTTTTTTTTTTCTTGTTTGATTTTGGATGATATTAGAAGAAGAATTTGACTGGTCCTGGATTGATTGCTTGTCATTCTGTTACTGTGGATGGGATCATACTTGTTCTCCTCTTGTTGATTTAGTTGTTCGGAGAAGTCGGGCCTCTATTTATTTTTCTTATGTTTTATGTTTTCTGGATTTTCAATGGCATTGGTATGACGGTTGGCTGGTGACGCGTATGTGTCGCTAGACATCTGGATTTTCAGTTTTATATTGATGAGTGGTAGAAAAATAAGTATTATGATAATAATTTTATAATTCTGTTAGGATATGGATAAACATGGGTAGGGCAACTGGTTTGACCAAGCTAAACAGATTTGAATAAAAAAATCTTGGATTGATAGGATAGGATGCGATGATATATATTTTTTATTTCTTAATTCGGATCTTTAGCTGAAGTTTGCTATGTCATTAATAATCAGAGTTATCTTTTTCCTAAAATACCTTTTGATCAAAGAGGAGGAAGAACTAGAATGGGATTAGTGAAGTTGGAGGTGGAGATGATCATTGGAATTAGCATCATGTACCTTCATAATGACTAATTGTGGTAAATTTTGGGTTTCCTTCTTCAGTTCATTCTCGTGCTGTTTATATGCATTCTGTTTCACTAATGCCTCAATTAATGTATGCCTTTGTTATAGGTTCATGCTATTTCCGCGTTGCTTATGCCAATTCCTGTTAGTTTTTTTATATTCACGAATCATTAACTTATCACACTCAGTGTCATTCAGAACAACTTTGTAGAAAATGTAACATGAGGAAATTTTATCAAATTTAAAAAAAAAAATCATGAATCAGTGATCTTGTTCATATTATCATAACATTATTGTATAGAGAAAGAGATAAACCCTAATAGATATTATCATTGCATGAATTCATGATACTCATTTATAGTGCAATGTTTTGCTGTATAGGATCGAACTAAATTTGAGTCTATTTCTTATTATATCTTTTATGTCTGCTTTTGGGAATCCTGCTCATCTTTTCTATTTTTATTTTATTTTATTTTATTTTTTTTGGTAACTTTTGGGACTTTTTGTCTTTGTGGGGGAACAATGATTGTTGAAGCAGACGTGTGGATTGCGTGGGGAGGAGTTGGGCTGTGGGAGGATAGTGGAAAGAGATTGTTTTGGATGGTGATTCTTATTTCTTCTTGTTAATGTGTGCGCTTGATCTAACTATTTCTTAACTTTCATATATATTTTTATCTCTACATGCTAGTGCCCACTGTTGGAATACTTCTACTTTTTCTTGGCTTTGATTTTGATGACCCTTTGTTTTTTTTTTCCACTTTCAAAAACACAACCTTTCCCTGCACTTAACCCAATTTCTTCTTTAATTTGATTTAATATGCAGCACTAGTGACTGGAAGTTTGCAGCAAGCCAGTTTGGGAAGGCTTTTACAGACACAGTTATTGTTCACTGTAAGTAAGCTAGTGACATCTTACTGGGTACATGTTTTTGCATTTGAGGTTATTCCACGTACTGTAGCTTAGTTTCATCATTTCAAATTTGAAAAATGATTTATAGCCAAACTTCTCTATCCTACCTTTGAAATTTTGTGTACATCTGCAAACATCCCACAGAATTTGAAAATATACTATTCCCAGCTTAGGTAAAATTAAAATTTATGTTGCCGTTTTTGTGTAAGTCTGCCAAGTTTCCAACCTCTATTAAATTTGAAATTGATAATATTCTCTTTCTTAGGAGGCTTTGAATTGTTGATATCCCTAATGGAGATAGAGGGTGGTGATGAACTTAATATCGGTAGAAAATTGTAATTTTAAAGTTTGAAAAGTACACTTCAACAATTTATTGAGATGCCAAATCATCAAACGATAGACTGATGTGCCATTCTTGCAGACTATAGTGTTTTTCTTTTTTTTTTTTTTTTGG